>NC_083317.1:14933812-15235923 GCF_963455315.2 Globicephala melas | reverse complement strand
GCAAGGAATCAGTAATCTTTGCCCCTTGTGTGCACTTATCACAGTGATAGTTGGAGATCCATGAATGTTACCTACATATAAATTCTCCTCCAAAATGACATGTTGAAGTTGAGACCCAACAAAAATAAATAGAGATACTATTCCCTCTGTTTTGTTTTCATGTGTCACACACTTTTGACCCAATTCATAATAGAAAGCAAGAATGGGTATATCTGCACTTGAACATACTGCTTTCGGGAAACAAGACTTCATTCTCTCAGCCTTGAGTCATTCATCATACTGGCTCTACACTCTGCTAATCTGAAAAAAAAAAAAAAAACCAGCTGGTCCTGAGACAAACCAGAGTATGAAAGAACACACAATCAGATGGTAAAGAAAGGGTGAAACACACTCAGGCTAATTCATACAGTGGTCAATTTATGGTGCCATTGCATTCTGATTACAAAGATCTACTTCCAGAGAAACTACTCTTGATGCTAAAAGATCTTCAGTCCACTGAAAAGAAAAAGACTTTTCCAAATACTTAAAATGACTTCCTTGTTATTTGGCAAATATTCTTCTGCAATGTCTGAGTCCTAGCATCAGCAAAGAAAGAATTTATTCAGAAGTATAAAAGGATTTAGAATTTCTTCAGTTCTCCTCTCATTCTGTTTAAGATGTGGGTCATGTCTTGGAAGAATTGTTATCTATAAGTTGTCATGGGGTGGTTAACAGTATATAAGAGCAGTTACTACCATAGTGAGGGGACCCATATGTCATAAAAATTTGGTTTGGATGGAGGTAGCAATAGCACATGTACACAAAATAGTTTGTTCATTTTAAGCCAACGATATCAATGAACAATTAAAAAATTCAGCTGCTGTGCAAAGGGCAGTCACCTTGCTCTGTGAACAGTAGTGCATGAGGGCCAGGAAATTAAAAGGCTTAACCACACACCCAAAACTGTCCAAGCTACTTTATTGTTTAAGTGAAATGAAATGCAAACACAAATAGCCAGACGGGTAAAATTTAAATTAAGCTTCAAAATCATTTTGTGTTTTAACCATCTATGATGTTCTTAGCACTACAAATAAGTCTACTTTCTTTGGAAGCCTAGAAAAATAATCCAATACAAAAAGCTCCCCTGACTTCATCTTCTTCCTTTACGTGCTCTGCACATGTTCACTTTTAAATAAAAGTTTGACCAAGATCCAAAGGAACATGATGTAACTACCTAGGAAGAGTTTAGTTTCTAAGCCATGGTGACCATTGCCAATGACGGCCTTCTCCAAAATGAGATCTTGTTTGCAGAAAGATTTCAAGCCAAGATTGATGTGCTTTCACTTGTTAGGTGGCTGCATTGAGAACTATCTTGCAAAACAGACATCTGCAAGGGAATCATTAGGATTCCTCTTCACTGTTTTCTGGCTTTACGTGTTCAATAAACATTTCTGTAGACTGTTTTTCCTTGGCACAGTTGTGTAACTGATTTCCAGTCAGGAGATGGATGTGAATGGGCAGGATGTTTCTCTGAACAATTGAGCTTTTATCCATTGAGTCGGAGACCACCTGTAAAAATTCTCCTCTATGGAGGGAGGTTGGGACTTACATTGGCGAGAGGCTCATTGGTCTGGAAATTCCATGCTTTCTCTCCGAGGCCAAGAATCCTTCTGTCTTCTGAAAGTTTTAGGGTCATTCCCCAAAGGAAAAGTCAATTTCCAAAAGTTTGAAATTAAGGGACTGAGCTAAATGTAAAACGCTGAATGGGATAAGTAAAAAGTCATGTTTTCATGGGGGACATAACCGGGTCATAAATATTATGGGCTGTGAGGTAAAGGTCTCAAGTCTCTCTTCCCCTATAATCCACACAAAAATAAATACTTTCTTGTATAAAAATCCATCATGTGTGTTATATAGATGTTTCTTTAACAGAAACAACTGATAGCATTTAAGAAAGATATTCATACAGAATTCTATACACAGAATTAGTAAGAGGAAAAAACAGGAAAAGGTGAAAAAAAAGAAGTCTATTCGGCAGGTTTTATGAACAGATGCAGTTCCTTCAGGCAAATCTGGTGAAAGGGGCCACAGCTGCTTCAGGGCCACCTGGGGAGCACTGGGGTCTCTAGGATGCCTTGCCCACATCAGGCAGCAGGGCTAAGTCACTCAGATAAATCGTCTCCTCAGGCCAACAGAAGTTTCTATGTTGAGCCTAGACTTTGCATTTTTGCTTTGAAAGAATTCTATGTGCTTATTTCTTTTGACTTGACAGTGCTTTCTCCTTAGGCTGAGGCAAAAAGAAAAAAAAATACTTCATAGTAGTCAGGAGAGACAGGAAGATGTTCCTCTGTGCCTTTGTGACTGAGTGGTTTTAAAAATCCACCTAGAATTGCTTTCATATTCTTCTTATCAGGAAGTGGAGTCTCTGTCTGAACCCTTGAACATCAGCAGAGCTTCATGACTGAATTGCTGAATAGAACAGAGTTATGCTGTGTGAATTCCAAGCCTAGGATAGTGCCATGTGGCTTTTGTGGTTTCTTTTTGGGACAGTTGCTCTGGGAGTCTTCAGCTATTTTGAGACAATGTGAAGAGACATTGCGTAGTAAAGGATTAACTCAGCAGGTCCAGTTTTCCAAACTCTGAACACTGGAAAGAAAAGTTGCCCTCTGCTTACCTCTTGGGAGGTAACCTCTAAGTCTTTGGGCTATCCTGCCTATAAACATTATATTTGTTTACCTGGGTCTTGGGCTATGCCAGGTAGTTAATGCCAGTAATGTGATTTATGCTGGGGACCTTGGGCTGCAGTCTCAGCTCTGGAGAGCTAAGGTCATCCATGCAGATGGTCACTCGTGCCAACATGACTGATCCTTAATAAAAATACCAGACACCAAGGCTTAGGTGAGCTCCCCAGGTTGGCAATACTTCATGAGTATTGCCAAACATTGCTGGAATTAAGTGTTGTCCACATGACTCCACTGGGAGAAGACAACTGGAAGCTTGTCCCTAGCACCTTCTGGATTCTTTCCTATACACCTTTTGTCCATTGCTGATTTTAATCTGTATCCTTCTGCTGTAATATACCATAATTATGGGTATAACAATTCTGCCAAGTTCTGTGACTCCTTCTAGTAGATACTTGAATTCTACAGAATGTAAAGTTTGGCTATGACCTGTGAAATTATTTGGTCCAAACATCTCCCAGGGAACAGCTTAAGCTCAATAATACATATGGTAGATGAGGAAACTGAAAGTTGAAGACATTAGGTGAAAATTTCAAGCTCATACCAGTCACTGTCTCCTCATAGAACTATATTTGAACCTCTCCAGAAAGTCCTGCATGACACTATTCCAATGGGGCATTCATGGGTTTGTCATTTCATTTGACACTGTGTCCACTGTGATTTGGCTGACAGTGAAGCCAAATATATTTTCAGAATTTCAGTGTAGTTTCAAGGCCAAAATTTCCCCTTATTTTGTGGCTTGGGGTGTCAGCAAGTACAACAGTGATATGCTTTAACTTTTCATCCTGCCCCCATGGTCAGGTGTTCCATTCACTTATTCATGAATTTATTTATTAACTTGTGTTTGTGACAAAGAACACTGCAAAATATAAATTTTTTAAAAGTACAAAAGACTATGTGTGTCCCATCCTGGACATTACAGTTACTCGTTTCCTCTATGTTTGTGTCTCTGCTGCTGACCCATCAAAGGGTCTGTCCCACTGGGGATGACTGTGATGTTTCTGACAGCTCTTGAAGGGCAGTTTTGACTCCATAAGCAATATTTCACATTTTATTTAAGAGGTTTAGAACTACTTTGCGTAGTAAGTGCCTCTGTTTGTCAGAGAAGGGGGAAGGTTTGTTATTGGAAGAAAAAAGGCACAAGGAGAAATTTCAGAGGCTGACAACTTCCTTCAGCTCCCTTTTCCCCTTTATATAAAGTATATAGCCTCCCATATAAATTAGGAATCTAATCAGAATGGTATGCTCCACTTAACTGGGACAGGTTTAATTGGGAAATCCGCTTAATCAGGACATCTCCCAGGGAACTGATTTAGGCCCGATGATACATAATAGCTATGATTGCAACTTAAAGGAGGCAGTAATTCTCTTTAATTGAGACACTTGCAGGTAATTTAGTGCTGCTTGAGACTATGTGTATGTGAGTGTATATGTGCCTATGGCTTTTCTGATGCAGTTTGTTTGTTTTTCTATAGTAAGGTGTGCAGGACTAAGACAACAGCATACATCAGTTCAGCACTGTCCCAGGTACTCATCCCTGTTCAAAAAACAAAAGAGATTAGACTTTTTGCAAAGAACTGCCATGCTCCTTTCAACAATTGGAACTGGTATTTCGGCCCATTTCTGGGTGCTATTATGGACTAATTAGCATTTCCTTTGTAACTAGTTTCAGGGGTTTTTGCAGGCATTAGACAAGATTTCCTTTCCACTCTTTGAGTCTTGTTCCTCCTTTGCTTCTGAGTGGCCTTCCTGTTGTGACATTATACAAAATTCTGTAGGTTGATCTAACTTTTGTGGGGTTGAGCAGAATTTGAGAATAATTTTTACCAGATGCTATGGATTGAATTATGTCCCCCAAAATTCATATATTGAAGACTTAACCCTTAATGTGATAGTATTTGGAGATGGAGCCTTTAGGAGGTTATTAGGTTTAGATAAGGTCATGAGGGTAGAGTCCTCATGATGGAAGTAGTGTCCTTTATAAGGGACATCAGGAGTGACATCATCACTCGTCTTTGATGTCAAGAAGACATCACTCATTTTTGTCTTCCCCACAACAACACTAATTCAGCATCTATCAATAGACAATAGTGCCTCTGTGAGAACTGTGAGATCAGAACTATATAGCAAGGGATCCAGGAGGAATCTCACCCTCCTACGTAGCTGGTAATAGGCATACAGATCTTGATCCCTGTTGAGGATCCCTCATTGGCCCTTGATCTGGCTCTAGCCCCTCTTGGCTGTGGTCCAGGAGACCCTGGAAAACACTCTTTTAGACAATCACAAATGAATGAGGGACACTTGGTGGAAACCCAGGTTTCCAGAGAAGTTTCAGCACACTGTTGGAGGAAAAATTTACAAGTTTAGACACATTGGAGAGGGCACATAGTAAAGACTAGAAGAGGTAACTGCTATTTCAAATGTGAAGACAACAATGCAAAACTTCAAGGAACATGAAAAATCGAGGATACATGTTACCACCAAATGATCACAGTAATCTTTCTGTAACTGATGAGAAAGGCATGGAGAGCTTTGATTTACCTGATAAAGAATTTAAAGTAGCTGTTTTAAGGAAACTCAACGAGCTATAACACAGAAATACAATTCAGCAAAATCAGGAAAACAATACGGAAACAAAATAGAAGTCATAAAAAAGAACCAAATGGAAATTCTGGAGCTGGAGAATACAATAAATGAAATAAATAAAAATGTAATGTAGAACATCTACAGAAGAATGGATAAAGCAGATGAAAAATTTGTGAATTAGAAGGTAAGACTTTTGAAATTATCCATTAAGAAGAGAAAAAGGGAAAAAAGAATAAAAGAGTGATGAAAGACTCCACGATCTATAGAACACCATAAAAGAACCAATTTGCAAGTTATTTGAGTTCCAGAAAGAGAAAAAAAGGGAGAAAGGGGCAGAAAGCTTATTTAAAGAAATAATGGCTGAGAAATTTCCAAATCTGGAGGGAAATTGGGATATCCAAGTTCATAAAGGTCACCAAACAAAATCAATTTAAAGAGATTCTCTCTACATTATAGTAAAACTGTCAAAAATAAAAGATAATGAGAAAATCTTAAAAACAGCAAGAGAAAAGAAACTTGTAACTTACAAGGGAACCCCTCACAAGGCTATCAGTGGATTTCTCAGCAGAAAACTTACAGGCCAGGAAAGAATGAGATGATGTATTTAAAGAGCTGAAAGACAAAAGAAAAGAAAGAACTGCCAGCCAAGAACAATCTACTTGGTAAAATTATCCTTCAGAAATGAAGGCAAGATAAAGACTATACCAGAAAAACAAAAGCTGAGGGAATTCATCACTGCTAGGTCAGCCTTACAAGAAATGCTAAGAGGAGTTCTTCAAGATGAAATAAAAGGAAGGTAATTAATAACATGAAAATATATAAAAATATACAACACCACTGTTAAAGGTGACTACATAGTCAGATTCAGAATACTCTAATACTGCAATATGGTGGTGTGTTAACCACTTAACTCTAGTATAAAGGTTAAAGGACAAGAGCATTAAAAATAATTATAGCTACAATAATGTGTGATTGAATACACAATATCAAAAGAGGTAAATTGTAACATCAAAAACCTAAAAGGGGGAGCAAAAGGATAGAATTTTTCATGTGATCGAAGTTAAGTTGTTGTCAGCATAAAATAGACCGTGATATCTATAAGATGTTTTATGTAAGCGTCATGGTAACCACAAAAGAAAAACCTATAGTAGATCTACAAAAGATAAAGAGAAGGGAATCAAAGATTCCACAAGGGAAAATCATCAGTTCATAAAGGAAGGCAATAAGAGAGAAAGAAAGGAAAAAGGGAACTGTAAAACAGCCAGAAAACAATAGATGGCATTATAAGTCCTTACCTATCAATAATTACTGTAAATGATAAAATGGTAAGACCCAGCTACATTCTGTCTACAAGAGACTCACTTCAGCTTTAAAGACATACATAGGCCGAAAGTGATGGGACGAAAAAAGGATATTTCCTGCAAGTGGAAACCAAAAGAGAGCAAGAGTAGCTATATTTATATTAGGCAAAATAGACTTTAAGCACAAAATGGTAACAGGAGACAAAGAATGTTGTTATTTAATGATGAAGAGGATATAGCAATCATAAATACATATGTACCCAATGTTGGAGCACCTAAGTATCCCTGATGAATATGAATGTAAAAATTCTTGATAAATACTAGCAAACCAAATTCAACAGCACATTAAAAGGATCATACACCATGATCAAGAGGAATATATTTTTGGGCTGCAAAGATGTTTCACCATACATCAATAAATGTGCTATACCACATTAATAGAATGAGAGATAAAATTATATTATCATCCTAATATATGCAAAACAATCATTTGACAAAATATAACATCCTTTCATGATAAAAACTCAACAAGTTGGCTATAGAAATAACATAACTCAACACAATATAGACCACATGTGACAAACCCACAGCCAGCATCATACTCAATGGTGAAAGGTTGAAAGCTTTTCCTCTAAGATCAGAAACACAACAAGGGTCCCACTTTCATGACTCCTTTTCAACATAGCACTGGAAGTCCTAGCCAGAAAAATCAGGCAAGGAAAAGAAATAAAAGGCATACAAGTCAGAAAGGAAGAAGTTAAATTGTCTTTGTTTGCAGATGATATAATTTTATATGTAGAAAATCTTAAAGACTCCCCTCAAAAAAAATCTGTGAAAACTAATTAGCAAATTCAGTAAAGTTGCAGGATACAAAAACAATATATAGAGAAAAATGTTTCATTTCTATACACTAACTGTGAAGTATATGAAAAAGAGGTAAAGAAAATAATCCCATTCACAATAGCATCAAAAAACAATAAAATACTTAGGAATTAATTTAACCAAGGATGTGAAAGATCTGTACTCTGAAAATTATAAGACTTTGATGAAAGAAATTGAAGAAAACACAAATAAATGAAAAGATGTCTCATGTTCATGGATCAGAAGAATTAATATTATTAAAGCGTCCATACTACCCAGAACCATCTATAGACTCAATGCAAGTCCTATCAAAATTCCAATGGCATTTTTCATGGAAATAGAAAAAATAATCCTGAAATTTGTATGGAACCATGAAAGAATCCAATAGCCAAAACAACCCTGAGAAAAAAAGAACAAAGCTGGAGCATCACATTTCCTGATTTCAAGCAATACTATAAAGCTATAGTAATCAAAATGGTATTGTACTATCATAAAATAAAGCACATAGTCTAAAGGAACAGAATCTAGAGTCCAGAAATAAACCCTGAATATAGGATGAACTAATATTTGACAAAAGAGCCAAGAATACTCAAGGGAAAAGGATAGTTGCTTCAGTAAATGGTAGTGGAAAAACTAAATAACCATAGGCAGAAGAATGAAATTCGTCCTCTATCTTATACTACTCACACAAATGAACTCAAAATGAATTAACTTAAACGTAAAACCTGAAATCAATAAACTAGAAGAAAACAGGGGGAATGCATCTTCATATTGGCCTTGGCAATGATCTTTTGGATATGACATGAAAGGCAAAAGGAAAAATCAACAAGTGGGGCTACATCAAATTAACAAGCTTCTGCACAGAAAAAGAAACAATCAACAAAATGAAAAGGCAACCTATGGAATGGGAGAAATTGGGCTTAATATTAAAAATATATAAAGAACACATGCAACTCAATAGCCAAAAAACCAAATAATCTGATTTTAAAATGAGCAGAGGTACCGAATAGATGTTTTTTCAGAGAAGACATACAAATGGCCAACAAGCACGTGAAAAAGTGTTCAGCACTACTAACCATCAGGGAAATGCAAATCAAAACCACAATGAGATGCCATCTCATACCTTTTGGAATGGCTATTATCAACAAGACAAGTGATTAGTGTAGGTGAGAATGTGGAGAAAAGGGAACCTTAGGTACTTTTGTGGAAATGTAAATTGGTATAGCCACTGTGGAAAATGGTGTGGAGTTTCCTCAAAAAATTAAAAATAGAGCTATCATATGATAGCAATTCCACTTCTGGGTATTTTTCCAAAGGAAATGAAATCAGGAGCTCAAAGAGGTAGCTGCACTTCCATCTTCATTACAGCATTATTCTCAATAGCCAATATATGGAAAAAACCCATGCCTGTATACAGATGAATAGATAAAGAAGATATGGTATATGTACAATGGAATATCACTCCGTCATGAGAAAGAAGGGAATCCTGCCATTTGTAACAATGTGGATGTACCTTGAGAGCACTATGCTAAGTGAACTCAGTCAGACAGAGAAAGATAAATACTGCATGGTATCACTTATATGTGGAATCTAAAAAGACCAAACTCACAGAAACAGAGAGTAGAATGGGGGTTCCTGGGGTCTGGGAGGAAGAAATGGGGAGATGTTTGTCAAAGGGTACAAATTTTCAGTTATAAGATGAATACATTTTGAGAATCTAATGTACAGCAAGGTAATTATAGTTAACAATACAGTTTTATATATTTGAAAGTTGCTATGAGAGTAGATCTTAAATGTACTCATCACAGAAAAGAAATGGAAATTATGTGATGTGATGGAGATGCTAGCTAATGCTACCACAGTAATCATTTCCCAATATTTAAGTGTATTAAACCCCAAGTTGTACACCTTAAACGTACACAATGTTATATGTCGATTATAGCTCAATAAAGCTGGGGATAAAAAAAGAAACAGCAGAAAGCTTGCTCTCTCTCTCTCCCCCCGCCTGACCATCTGAGATCACAGTGAGAATGTAGCCATCTACAAGCAAGGAACAGAGCCCTCATTAGAACCCAGCAATGCTGGACCCTGATCTAGACTTCCAACCCCCAGAACTATAAGAAATAAATATCTGTTGGTACATGTTACAATTATCACTATTAGCCTATGCATGAAACTCTCTAAATTTATTAATTTACTTATTCAGTCACATATTTATCTATTTCCTTTTACCCCATACACAGTCTCATTCTTCTGCTCGTTCTTCCTCTACAGCCTCACATTGTAAAATGTTTAATGTTTAAGGCACGTGGTTATAGACAGCCATCTTCTTGTTGTGTCCTCATACAATGGAAGAGATGAGGAAGCTCACTGAGATCTCTTTTCCGTGGTCACTAATCCCATTCAGGAGGGGTTTGCCCTCATGACCTAATTACCTCCCTAAAGCCCCTCCTTTAAATACTATCCCATTGGGGATTAGGTTTCACACATGAATTTTGGGGAGACACATGCATTTAGTCTATTGCATACTCAGTGGTGTGCATCTATCACATTTTATCTATTATATTAGTTAAGGTAACACTACTCATGTAACCAGTAAACTCTTCCCATTTCAGGGGCTTAACAAAATATCAGATTAGTTAATGAAGTTGAAACTGAATTAATAGTCCAAAGTTGGTGCTCTTAGTCATGTGGTTTTTCTCCAAGGGGTGATTCAGGGACCTAGGCTCCTTCCATCTTGTAGCTCCACAATATTCAACACATGGATCCCATCCTGCTCTAGGGATTTTCCTCATTCCAGCCAGCTGGCTGGAGGAAGGAGCAGGAAAGGTTGCACTGAGGAGGTTTTTATGGCCGGGTCTGAAAGTGGTCTATTAAATTCTGGCCAAGCATTCCTTTTTCTGGAATTCAGCCATGGGTTTACACCTAATCTCAAGGGGATGCTAAGAAATTGCTTCTTTTCTACTGGAAGATGAAGAAAAAGGCTTGGTGATAAGCCAGCAGTTTCTTATACATGTATCTCCTTTCTAAAGGATTGACAGCCAATTGCCTCCAAAAATAATGCTGCAGTTAACATCCCCTTTCTTATACTCTGTGCGAAAATATTTTTAATTCATAAACCCAGGGATGGAATGGCTAGGTCATTGGACATGTCTATGCTCCTTTTGACCAAGAAGTGTCATTTTGTACTCTGGACAATCAACACCAGTCTGCTCTCACCAGCAGTGAATAAGGATGACTCTATCCCCACATCTCCGTCAATATTTCTTGTTTCAGCTTTCCTTTTTGGTAGACTAATATGTACACAGAAATATATCATTGTAATTTAAATTTTTCCAATGTCTAATGATTTTGGACATCTCTTCATATGCTTGTTAACCCTTGGGTTTCCACCTCTGTAAATTGCCTAGCTGTATTCTTTGCTTTTTTTTTTTTTTTCCATTGTGGTTCTTGTCCCTTTTTTGGCTTGAAAAATATTTTTGATTTAAATTTGCTTATTTATTCTCTCTCTCTCTCTTTTTTTTTGGCCACACTATATGGCATGCTGGATCTTAGTTCCCCAATCAGGGATTGAACCCGTGCGCCTGAAGTGGGAGCATAGAGTCTTAGCCACTGGACCACCAGGGAAGTCCCTATTCCTTTTTTTTTTTTTTTTTGCGGTACGTGGGCCTCTCACTGTTGCGGCCTCTCCCGTTGCGGAGCACAGGCTCCGGACGCACAGGCCCAGCGGCCATGGCTCACGGGCCCAGCCGCTCCGCGGCATGTGGGATCCTCCCGGACCGGGACACGAACCCGCCTCCCCTGAATCGGCAGGCGGACTCCCAACCACTGCACCACCAGGGAAGCCCCCTATTCCTTTTTAAAAAACTGCTATTAAGGAGTCTTTCTTCTCTTCAAGATCACACTTTTAACATTTAGACTCCACCCTTCAAGTGTTGGTGTGCAGAGATTCACTTTTATTTTCTCCACATAGTGAATAATTTTTGACTACATCATCTGTGGAACAATATTTCCTTTATCCTTACCCATCAATTTATGGTTCCAGCCTTATCATATATTAACTTATCATATAAATGTGCACCTTTCTCTTTTCCTGCTTTATTTTTGTTTTGTTTTGTTCTGTTTTGCCAATATCATCCCGATTTTTCTAACTGTGACTTTCAGGTATGTTGACATCAGGTACATTGAGTTTCCTCTTTCCTCTTCTTTTTAAAGGTTGACTTAGCTACATGTGGGCTTTTATTCTCCCACATAAATAGGCATATGTCTATTCAATTCTTCAAAGAAATCTAATTTTGGTTGGGATGCTATTATATTTGTAGATTAAATTGTAGACCATTAACAGCTTTATAATATTAAGTCTTCCTACTTAGGAGACTGAACTCTCTCTCCATAGAACTTACCTTCTATGTCCTTTATTAGCATTTAAAAATTTTATCTATTTTCTTGTGAAATTTTGGTTAACTTAGTTTCAAGATAGTTTATAATTTTATTGTTATTATGAATAAATCTTATCTGTATTACATGTTCTAAGTAATTATTGTTGGTGTAGAACAATACTACTGATTTTTGTAGTTTGCCCACATATCTGGCAGTCATGATAAATTCACTCTAATTACTTTAATAGTGTGTCTATTGAGATTGATGGTTTTCCTAGGTAGATGATTACAGTATTTACAAATAACATTTTATTTCTTTCCATAACACTTATAAGCTCTTTAACTCTCTCTCACTTTTTCTATATTTTTTGCTGTTTAATACTAGATTAAATAGTAATTCTATTAGTGAATACCCTTGTTTGTTCTCATTCTTATAGGAAATACGTAAAGTTTCTCATTAAGCATAATGTTTGACATCTGTAGTCTTGGCATTTAAACTTTATTAAACATAGAGTTTCTTCCTATTTTTCTCATATAAGAGGCTTTTAAAAATATACTAAAATAGAATCTTATTCATTGCTTTTATTTTGCATTACTTGGGTTGTTAATATATCTATTTTTTCACTAGTCTATTAATATGGTAAGTTATATTGATTTATTTTATATTTGAAAACTCCTTGTATTCCTTAGATAAACCCAGCTTGTTCATGATATATTATGAACTTCAAAGATAAAACAAGTGGTATTGCTGCTGGATGCAGGACTACTGAAAATCAAGCCTATAAAAAGAAGGCCTCAGTTTATCCAATCTTTTGTTTTATCCTCCACCTTTCTCTGCATACAAAGTTATGTTTTTTTGCCATTAAGAAACTTTTTAAAACACTAAGGCTCAGTTAAAAAGATTATTTTTTTAAAAAAAATCTATTTTATAAAACATTTTATTTTATATTGGAGTGTAGCTAATTAACAATGTTGTGATAGTTTCAGGTGTACAGCAAAGTGATTCAGTTATACATATACATGTATCTATTCTTTTGCAAATTCATTTCCCATTTAGATTGTTACATAATATTGAACTGTGTTCCGTGTGCTATACAGTAAGCCCTTGTTGGTTATCCATTTTAAATATAGCAGTGTGTACATGTCAGTATTAAATCTCTAACTATCCCTTTCCCCCACCCTTCGCCCGGTAACCATAAGTTCATTCACTAAGTCTATGAGTCTGTTTCTGTTTTGTAAATAAGTTCATTTGTATCATTTCTTTTTAGATTCCACATATAAGTGATATCATACTATATTTCTCTTTCTCTGTCTGATTTACTTCACTTAGTATGACAATTCCTAGGTCAATCCATGTTGCTGCAAATGACATTATTCCATTCTTTTTAATGGCTGGGAAATATTCCATTTTATATATGTACCACATCTTCTTTATCCATTTCTCTGTTGATGAACATTTAGGTTGCTTCCATGTCTTGACTATATTAAACAGTGCTGCAATGAGCATTGAGTGCATGTATCCTTTTGGACCATGCTTTCCTCTGGATATATGCCCAGGAGTGGGATTGCAGGATCATATGGTAGCTCTATTTTTAGTTTTTTTTTTTTTTTTTTTTTTTTGCAGTACACGGGCCTCTCAATGTTGTGGCCTCTCTCGTTGCGGAGCACAGGCTCTGGACGCACAGGCTCAGCGGCCATGGCTAACGGGCTCAGCCTCTCTGTGGCATGTGGGATCTTCCCGGACCGGGGCACGAACCCATGTCCCCTGCATCGGCAGGCGGACTTCAACCACTGCGCCACCAGGGAAGCCCTATTTTTAGTTTTTTTTGTTTTGTTCTGTTTTGTTTTTTGCGGTATGCGGGCCTCTCACTGTTGTAGCCTCTCCTGTTGTGGAGCACAGGCTTCAGACGCGCAGGCTTAGTGGCCATGGCCCATGGGCCCAGACGCTCTGCGGCATGTAGGATCCTCCTGGACCGGGGCACGAACCCGCGTCCCCTGTATTGGCAGGTGGACTCTCAACACTGTGCCACCATGGAAGCCCTATTTTTAGTTTTTTAAGGATCATCCATACTGTTCCCCATAGTGGCTTTAAAAAATCTTAAAATTTGTATGGAGACACAAAAGACCCTGAATAGCCAAAGCAATCTTGAGAAAGAAAAACAGAGCTGGAGGAATCAGGCTCCCTGACTTTGGACTATACTACAAAGTTATAGTCATCAAAACAGTATTGTACTGGCACAAAAATAGAAATATAGGTCAATGGAGTAGGATAGAAGGCCCAGAAATAAACCCACACACCTATGGTCAATTAATCTTGACAAAAGAGCAAGACTATACAATGGGGGAAAGACAATCTCTTCAATGCTACATGTAAAAATATAAAATTAGAACATTCTTTAACACCATACTTAAAAATAAGCTCAAAATGGATTAAAGACCTAAATGTGAGACTAGACCCTATAAAACTCTTAGAGGAAAACATAGGCAGAACACTTTCTGACATAAAAAAAAAAATATTGAATATCAGAGATTTTGGAAAGTATAGAGAAGTAGGAAGAGAAACAATCACTTAAACCACTGTTATCTAGAGATAACCTCTCCTAACATTTGAGCTCAGGTTGCTACAGCATGAAATGCCTTTCCAGAAGAACTATATCTATACAGAAGGATGACTAAATATGGAAAACCTGCCAGACTCCAATACTCACCGCATCTATGAGCACTTCAGGTAAGGGGCCGTTTGCTGAAATCCTGCAGAAGCTGTGGGTATTACCTTTGTGATGATACAAGCAGAGAACAATCCTTCTAGTTATAGTGCCAAGTAGCCAGAGAGGTTTAGGCTCAACTTCAAGTCACATATCTCTCAAATACTCTAGTAGAGAATAAAAGAGACATAGACCAGCTGGTGAGGCCTGCAGTGAGCTGGGGCTCTGGAATGGGCATTGAAGCTAGGCCCCGAATATTTTTAAATATCTTCTAAAAAGGCAGAATATTATGAAGTGTTTCTGTTGCTTGGCTGTGTGCTTCAACCAGCTCTGTTAAAACGTGTTGGGTAGCTTTCATTTCCTTGTGTTCTCTCAAGAACTGGCAATAATTCTCTGGTCTGAATATGGAATCCATCTTTTCTTAAGGATAATTTTACATCTGGTCTTAGTTTTAATTTGAATTCACAAAACTTGGCTGGTTATTCTCTGTCATCCCTGCAGATCTATTCTGTACACTTCTCTGCCCTGCTCTGTGTACTGGAAGGAGGCTGACCTCTCAGAGTGTATCACTCACTCAGGTTCCCTGGCCATGTGCCTTCTAGTTGGACTTGTCCAATGGGAGGTCATGTTGCACCATATTCCATAATACCCTCACTCCCCCACTCACAGTGGCTTATGGTGTCAACGGAGGCTGTGTTCTTTTACCTACAGCCACAGCTCCTATTAGGTGGTTCCTCTCCTATGGCTAAAGCTGAGTTCTAATAACTTATTCATTCCCAATGCCCTTTCTGGCTTAAGGGTGACAATGTCAGTCCTTATTGGCTTTTCTCCTTCTTGCCCTCACTTCTATAAACAGTCCCTTCCATAATTCCTCTTTTATTAATTCCTTGAGTGTGACATTTTAAAAATATTTGGACCCTGACTGAGACACTTGTAGAAAGGCCTAGTCATGTCTCACAGACTAGTATATCTTGGAGTTTGGGGGATACTATAAGCTTAGGACAAAACCTTCCTGTCTTTTGGAGCCAAGTTACAGCCTGTTTGGCTTTGATGTGCCCCAGAAATGAATGTTGCAATTTAAAGATGACAATGTTAAATGTCCATCAACAGAGGAATGGATAAAGAAGATGTGGTACCTATATACAATGGAATATTACTCAGCCATAAAAAGGAACGAAATTGGGTCATTTGTAGAGACATGGATGGACCTAGAGAGTGTCATACAGAGTGAAGTAAGTCATAAAGAGAAAAATAAATATTGTATATTAATGCATATATGTGGAATCTAGAAAAATGGTATAGATTTGCAAAGCAGAAATAGAGACACAGACATAGAGAACAAATGTATGATGCAAAGCAGAAAAGGGGTGGGCTGGGAGGAATTGGGAGATTGAGACTGACACACATACACTATTGATACTAAGTATAAAATAGACAACTGAGGAGAACATACTGTATAGCACAGGGAACTCTACTCAATGCACTGTGTTGTTCTAAATGGGAAGGAAATACAAAAGGGAGGGCATATATGTATATGTATATGTATATGTATGGCTGATTCATTTTGCTGTGCAGTAGAAGCTAACACAACAGTGTAAACCAGAAGCACCACTTTATGATTCTGGAGGTGTGCAGGTCCTTTTGCCAGTGAATACCACAATTTAACTTATAGCTGCACATGGAACCCATGGCTGCCCATGTGTTTCCCCATGATTTTGTTTTGAAACCACGTAATGACTCCCTAGTAGAGTTTCAGTCTCTCCATCTTAACTTCAGACTTTAATAATAATAATAACACCAATAATAATAATACTTTCGGTCAAGCATTATGTACATACTCTTAAGAGTCACACTGTTGATATTAGGAAAACTGAGGTCTAGGGAGAAGTGAAGTAATTTACTCAAGTTTACACATGTAGTAAGTGGCCCAGGAGAGACTCACCCCAGGTCAGTCTAACTCCAATTCTGCACCTTGAATATGGTTGCCTCCTTCGTCTTCTAGAATTCCCTATACTGATCTTATTCCACTCTTTTTTTCTCTCCCAGAAGCAACTTATAATATCAGGTGTCTTCATGAGTTAAAGTATATTTCAGGAGACCTTGGATTTCACTTTGAAATGCCTAATAATCCTCGAGCTTTGAAAGGTAATTATTACTTATTGATCCATATAAATCTTAATATAGAAGAAAAATATTGTGTTGGGAAGTCTCTCTTGGCACCTCCATGACCATTTTTCAGCTTGCTCCCTAGTTTAGGAAGTGACCTTTGGAGTCAGAATCAGTGGACTCTCATGACTCATGGATCAAACATGGGTTCTGGCTGGATTGAGCCAATATGAGGCCATCAGAAAATCAGAATCTTGAAAAAGTGTAATCGTGGTTCCACTGGCTCCACTCCTTCTGGACCTCAGGTTTACAATGAATGTATTTCTACCCTGAAGGTCACAGCTCCTGTTGGATGACCTTTTAAGGGGGTCTACAGATTCTGGTAACTGGTCCTTTAGACTTGGGGGTGGTAATAGCTCCCCATTGTTGCCACCTCTAGCTCTGCCCACTACTCAGGAAATAGGCCTCATGAAACTGCCTTCATTGCCCCAATGGAGAGTGCCAGGGTGTTCCTGCCTTGACCCTTAGGTGAGAAAAGTTTATGATTTACCCAAAGGTAAACAATGAGTAAATGAAAGAATAAAACCAAGATTCAAGAATCATCTTGGGTCCTTGAAAGGAAACTGGAGGGATCTAGCCAAACTTAAAGTAAAAATTCTGTTGGGAGGAATAAAGGCAAAAATCCCACCTAAGCACCAAAAGCCCTTCTGTGGTTCACCAACCAGCTTCTGAATCATCTTCTATCCAGTTCCTCTAAAGATGTTCAGAGAACCACCAATAAACCTGAGCTGATGATCTTGGACTTCTTTTAGATAGTCACCCATAGAACTGACACCAAATCTTACCTGTAGAAAAGCAGAGTTTTAATATTCTGATCATAAATTGATTCCATCTTTCCCCCTGTTATCACTAAAACTCTCCAATGTCCTAAATATACTGTCAGTATAAAGAAATCCTTTTATTTCGACTTAACATCACCATCTTTTCATGATTCATAGCTAAATAAATAATTTTAAACTACAAAAGCAATGTGATTTGGAATGAAAATTTTAGGACACAGCTCAAGAAAGCCCAACCCATTGTCTTAGGGCCATATTCTAAACCCTGGAACAAATGTGAGGTAGAAAATGCCACTGTGGATTCTATTGATGCTGTGATTAAAGGTAACAAAGTATTCTTTGAAAGATCTGAAGTGAAGAATAATGTTGTCTTAAAAATGATAGTTTGAGAGAAAATACTCATGACGAGGACCAGCTCTTTCTCTGATTCAGCTGTTCATTCTGTGTAAATCACAAAACTGCTCTGGTGTGTCCCCATACTAAAGAGTAGCAAGTTCAAAGGCCATCTCCTCTGTAATCTTCTACTTCATCTGTTCAGATGGGCACAAGGTCATCTGAGGAAGTCACCTGCAGAAGTATTTGGTGAGGGGGTGAAATGCCTGTCTTTATGCGGTTGGTGATGGGAGCACACCTCTCCCTCATAAGAAAAAAGTAGGATAATCTGAAAAGTCTCTCACACTTTACCCTTTGTAGACCTCTGTTTTCATAGGTTGAAGAGTAGGAAAGGTCAGTGAGAGCATGATTGGAGTGATTGTTAATGAGACCTGAATGGTGTACCTGGTTGCATGTTCTGTGGCATTTGTTAGAAGTTTTCAGCACTCATTGCTAATTCAGGGGTAAAAAGAACAATCACATTTGATAAAATTTAAATGGCTTTTAATGCCACATAGAGCAATAAAACTGGCTAGGTGTTTGGTCCATCTTATAGCCCATCTTTCTACTTTAAATAAACAAATATCAACTATCTCAGACAAATTAGAACCCCTGTAATCCTTTGATAATTGATGCTAGCATTTTACTTTTACTGTCAGGAGTGTCCAACTCAGTTACAACCTACCTCTCTTAGGTTATAGCATAAGGCCCTCTTTCCTACTTCCTCTGTAGAGGAATAGAACCTCCCATCTCCACATCCCCAGTCTAGCATTCTTATAAATGCGAACATAGTTGCTGTTTAACTGAACCCTGGAACCCTTCCTCCTCCCCTCCCTTCCTTCTTCCCTTCCTTTCTTTTAGTCTATTAGTCCTAAATTTTTGAATTAATACATTTTGTGGGTGTATAATCTTCTTTGTTAGCATGTTATTTTTTTTAGGGTCTGGGTTACACTTGTGTCTTTTAAATTACAAATGACTTCTGAGATTGCCAAGGCAAATGCAAACATTTATATCCAGGAAGAATCTCTTCAATATGGACACTTGTTTGAAAGATCTGATGTACTTTGTGAGTTTCTGGGAACTTGCAATATTTTGTTATATCTTTGGGGAGAAAAATAAGATCTGGAAAACAGAAAGGGGGAGATAAGGAGGGAAAGTATTAATCCAAGTTCTTTCCAAGAAAGTTTAAGAATGGAGGACATGAGTAAAGTTTTGTATTTTGGGGATAATTTCATGGCCTCGGTTGGATTCATTTACACATTTAATAGGGCTAACATCCTAAACTGTGTGAGCCAGTCATTGGGAGCAGTGGTGGAGAGGCTGATAATAAGGGGAAAATAAAATGCTGCACAAGTTACCAACATGGACGAAATAATTTTAAGGTCAAAGTGATTGAGTGCAGATAAAGGTCACTGGAGAGAGACAGAAAGAAATTAGGGAAAGTTTCAAGTACAGAATTAGTCCGGCCCTCTGTATATGTGGGTTTTGCATCTGGAAATTTCACTCTGTGGTTGGTTGAATCTGCGGTTGTGAAACCAGTGGATATGGAGGGTCAACTCTGTTCATTGTACTTTGCCATTTTGCAGAAGGGACTTGAGCATCTGTGGATTTTGGTACCTGCTGCAGCTCCTGGAAACAATCTCTTGACGATACCAAAGAACTGCTGTAATCAGTGGCATCTGACTTGAGTCTTTAAGTCAGGTTTGGATTTGGAGAGACGGAAGTGGTGAGAGAGAGGAGGAAATAAAAAGTTTCCACATAAACAGGAAGACATGATCCACACGAAAGTTGTAGATGTTGGTTGGTTCTGGGTCGATGAAATTAACCTGGTGTGTGTCTCCTAATAGCATTATTTTCCAGAGGAAGTCAGAAGGAAATCATCCCGGAAATCTATGATGAGATCATTAAACATTTCAGGGAAAGATACCCTTGCAATTTATTTCATTTGCAACCTGCATGCTTATGAATCACTCTATTTGTTGGAATGTTGTGAAAAGGTCAAAACTAATTATATATATATTATGATGAGCTTAAAATTCTAGCTGTCATTTGTTACCTTGTTTCCCTTGAGACAATGTAGACTCAATTCCATCCCTACATTGGAGTTCAGAGTGTCATTTTTTAAACCTTTAATGAAAATGTTTCTTTCATCACTATAATTTGGCTTATTATGCTTCATGCCACTAAATTACTTTTAAATCTAGGCATGGCTTTATTAAAAATGGTCTCATTTAAATTTGCTGCTCTAGGTACAGAATTCATCATGAAGACAAGAAAAAGCAGCCTGCAACTTCAGAGACAGTCTGGAAGTAGCTTAATGACAGATATAAAAGTAGTGAAGACATTATCGACACATTTAAAATTCTCTCTTATGTTGGTTACTTGAAAATCTTTATCTTGTGTGTGTGTGTGTTTTTTGAGATTGTTATATTTTTTGGTCTCTTACTGAAGAAGTTGCCAGAATGTGCTCCTTGTGGGTAGATAGGAATTCAAATCCTAGAAAACTCAATGGCATTTGCAATCATAGTCTTTAAAAATCAAGTGTCAACAAAATTTCACCTCTGAAATTTGACCTATTCAATTCCAATATTCTCAAAGGCAAGGACTATATCTTCCTCAAAACTTGCTCCAAAGATTGTCATTCATTTTTTAGCAAGACTTTGTTTATTACTTGCTATATGCAAGAGGCTAAAAATCCTCTATAGAGTGATTGATATTTCAAAGAAATATGCTCATTCATTCTAGAAGTTTACAATCAGCTGGGAATTTACAATCTAATGGTGTCCTTTGAGATTACTGGAAACATGATGAGCCTTGAGATACAGTAATTATCATATCATGCCATTCACACGTTTTTACTATGATTTGAATGACTTGCCTTATGAATGAGAAGTGTTCAAAGAGTAATTTTAAATCTGTAATACAACTAATTCACAGATTCGGTGGAGAGTTCATTTTGTCTTGTATTAAGGGTTAGAATGCTTAAATATTGCTTCTAGGAAACAACAATAGCAAACATCGATAAGTAGAGGAAATTCTTTATCTGCTCTATTAAATGATGGTTCTTTAAAAATTGCTCCATGGATAGTTCTTTAAAAATTCAGTCAAGGTTTGCATTAAAACAAAAAGACAAGATTGTATAGTGCCGTGGCTAAGAGCCTCTGGACTCTGAGAGATTGAAGTTAGAATCTTAGTTCTTTAAACAGCAGGCAGTCTGAGTTTGGGGAGCTACTTAACATTTTTTCTTACAGTTTCCTTTTTTTGTGATGGGAGAGTACTAACTTGGTAAGGCTGTTGAGAGGATGCTATGAGATCATGTATGCTTGGGACAAAGCCTGAATTTAGTCAATGGTACTTAGCCTCCAAAAGTTAGGAAAGAACCACTGTTGTTGCGATGATGGAGCAGGGTTATGCTGCACCGTTTGCCACTTCATGGTTAAGTGACTTTGGGCAAGATATTTAACCTCTCTGAATTTCTGTTTTTAACTTGGTAAAAAATATTTCCTTTAGGGTTTACTGTGACTATTACATGAGCAAATATTGTGAAGTACATACAATGTACCTGGATTTAGCTCATCCTTGTTAAATAATAGCTCCCTATAACAATCATTAACATCTGATGACATGACCTTGACATTTACTGAGAGCATAGCCCAGGTCAGACTAAAACAATGGGATCTATCTATCTATCTTTATCTATCTATCTATCTATCTATCTATCTATCTATCTATCTAATCTATCTATCTATCTATCTATCTATCTATCTATCATCTATCTATGTATCTATGTATCTATCATCTATCACCATCTATCTATATCTATATTGCCATATATCTATATGTGTAAAATTTTTCTCATAATATCCAAATGAAATGTCAAAGTCAATCTGACTCCCTCCAGGTCATCCTGGATTACTTTGATGGAGGGTAGTGGTCCCTTGCCTTCTGTTGGCTCCTTTGGATGAGGCTCCTTTTTAACATCAGTAGAGGTTTCAGCTTTGTTAGTGAAACTGTGTGGCTGTCAAGAAAAGGAAGCTTGAGACCAATGGGCAAAATGTCCTAGGACTTATTGTCCAAATTAAGATACGCATGTGAAGGGCGGGAGGAGCCTAAACTACAGGACTTCACAATTTCAGGCTTAATGCAGAATCATTCAGGGCAAACTAGGATGTCTAGGCACTCTATTAATGAAGAAAAAGGGATAGGAAATGAGGGGTGAAAGGAAGGAAGAAGGATATGAATGTAAATAAACAAACAAACCAGACAATACATGTCCACGAATCCATTTTGGAGTCTCATTTAACCTACTAAGCTGTGTAAAAATGGAGTAACTTCTTTAATTGGGTATCTTATGGACAAAGCTTAAAAGCAAGTCTCTCTGGTGAGCCTGTGACTTACTATGAGGACACTCACCTGCAAAGCCAGCCTGTTTCTGGATTTCTAAACATCAGCACGTCAAGATGGTCATTTCACTCCCAAGGCTTATGGGACTTTGAGTTACTACTTGTAAATGTAGTATATATGTCTCCACTCTGGAGGATTTACTGTTCCTATTTTGTCCTGCTTCTTCCTTCTACATGGTCATTATTTTAAAAAATATGACTGGAAAAAAGTTTCCCTCCATGTACAGGACTAGACCTGAACAAACCTGAGAACTGAGGGTGCCTTTGAAGTCCCAGCCTCACCTTTTATCACCTCTTCCCCACCCCAGTAGACACCTTCTCTAAGCACTCCATTACCTTAGGTGGAATGGCTTACTCGCCCTAACCCTGTGCACTTCTGACAGTGAATGCCTGTCCTCTCCTTCATCAGTGAATGCCTGTCCTCTCCTTGCTGTAAGCTGAAGGATCCAAATAATAAATGAATTGAGCAAGTAGACTATAATTTGAGCCAGTTTGTTACTTGATGCATTGGATCCTCTGATGTTCGAGAGACTCTGGTGGGCTTTACATTTTGGAACTGATAGACTTCATGTTTCTGTAAAAATCACACTGCATATATAGCTCTTAGGGATACCTTTCTCAGAATAGACACTCTTAATTGTATTCCTCCTTTAAAACAACAATCGCAGGAGCTTCCTAATTAAGAAACTATTTAGTCCTTTTACGTCAGACAAAGAGTTAAACTAAAGCAGTAACTGCTGAGATAGAGAAAAGAATGCTGGTCAAATATAGTTTATCTTCATCTAGTTTTCTTTAACCTACTTCCTTCTTATTTCTGTCTCTCTCCAGCATCTTCTAGACTAAGAATGGAAAACTCTGAGCCCCATATGTATCAGCAACCCCATGGGGCCAATGCAAGTAGTTAATAGTTTCTCTTCCATTTTCTCTACACTGAAGGCAAGAAAGGTTCAGATTTGAAACTTGAAAGGAAAATAACTCTTAACTGTGAACATCGTATTTCAATCAACACTGACTTTCCTTTCTTTTCTTGAATATTTCACCTGAGCCATCTTTTCCTATTAACATCAAGAAATTGCTGAAGGAAGAAATGTTAGATCCAGTCTTTAATTAACTTTGCCATTGATTTCTACATAACTGTGTATGAGTCACTATTCTTCAGAGGAAGGGATGAAAATCTCAAAGATTAATAGTTGATCTCAGGGAATTTTTTCTGGACCAGGTTCCAGATATTCTGTAGTTTCTTCTTATTCTCTCCTCTGAACTCATTAGCTTACTCTGTTCTTCACCCCACCACACACAGACACACACAGAAACATATGCCCATGTGTACACATCAAATGAGTTTTCAGAATAAAAATATTGGGGGGAAAGGAAGGTGATTATATATTACATTTAGTAGTTAATATAAAAAAGCCCTGTTCTGCAGTTTTGCCTAGTTCAATATATTATGCCTTGAATAAAAATTCAGTTACTGATAAGTGAAGAGGAATATGGTTAACAGGCTTTAAAATACCTAGAAGCCAGATTGACACACACACTTTACATATTAGAAGTTGATATACTTTTTTTTCCCCACAAATTACTATAACTGTATGTGAAAGGATACAGCACTGTAATATTTTCTGAAATGAGAGAAAATATTGTACTGTTAAATTAGAAAATGTAAAATAGAATTCCTTTGGTATAATTTTTAATGAACTAAATAAACTGCATATTTGCCCTGTCATATTTTCATATCATTCTAGTTCATTTTCAGCTAGTTGGATTCATCATATTTCTATTTGTAATTTTTAAATATAAGCATCTTAATGCAGTTTTATGAGCTACATTGTCTTCTATTTGTTGTTAATAAAACTCGAATTGATCCGAAATCTGAGTGTTGATTACAATCACTGAAAAATATCTGTCCAGTATATGTTATTGCTATTTTAAAGGTCTTTTTTTTTTTTTTTTCCTTTTTAGATCTGGAACTATTTTTGCACTTAAACTCTAGAGAGACTAGATTAAAAGTTTCTTTTAGTTGTAAAATAATCCTACAGAAACCAATGGGATTTAATTATATGAAATATTGATCCAATGCCTGCTCCTTTCCCATTGTTTTTTCCCAATACCTCAGCTCCCCAGCTAAGCATCCCTTCCTCCACACCCACTCCTCCACACCCAAATCCTGGTGTTTTCCTTGAACCCCCTCTTCTTTCCCTCATGACCACTTTCTGAATCTCTGGCTGTGTGACTTGTGCCTCTAAGTTACCTCTGTCATGTAACGGTCTCTCTGGTACTCCACTGGGCCAGGCTATAATATCCTTCCTCTGGGTTACTGAGCAAGGGAACCTCTCTCTTCTCCTCCTCTCAGTCTTCTTTCTCTCAGTTCTTTATTCTCAGCCAGAGTGGTTGTTACTGCTTAGCCCCATTGTACCTCCATGCATTTTAGCTACCAAACTCCTTTTTCCTCCATCATTCTGGCCCTATTTCTCTCTTATTGCAGTGCCTTAGAATAACTACTTCCTCAACTGGAATGCTTGCCTTCTCCATCTGATGTCTCTCTCTGCACTAGATTAACTCACCCTCCTTCAGATCTTAGCTGTACCTTCCTCCAGGAAGACTTCCTTGTCCCATCCCAGGTTCAATACTACTGCATGTTCCCGCAGCTTCTGACCTCCATTGAGGAAGTGCTTAATCCTCCTTTGGGTAATAGAATTTTTTTTTTCATTTTATTATAATATATGCAAGGGCAGGGACCACATCCCTCTTCCTTACTGTGGTATCCCCAGAACCTAGAATGGTGCCTCAAATGTGGTGGACACTTTTATTTTTTTGAATGAATTTTCCCTCTTTAGTATCCTTTTATATTCACAGATGTTCCAAGTACAAATTAAACTATTTATAAAATTAGATTTTAAAACACAAAAATGAATGGTTTCATTTTACTATAATCACTAGGTATTTGGTATAAACTAAAAGAATTTTTTGAACTCAGTCAGGAATTGTTCTATCAGGCTGAAAATGTAAGAGGATTCATCAAAATAGCAAAGTAGACAGCTGATGACACTTGGAAACCAAACATTGTGAATAAGAGCAAGTAATGGGGAACAAACCAACACTCAAAATTATTCTGGAAAAAAAACCCTGTTGTTTTATTATTATTTAGAAAGAACACACAGCAATTTATTGGGATGAAAGAGAAAAGGTGAAATAAGTGAACATACAAATTAATTTCAAAAGAATCCGTGCTGCTTCCCAAGTAATCTCGGTCTATGTGAGCTTTTGAAACTTTTGTATTTCTTATATCTGTATGCATAATCGAGTTATGTATATAGATATATGGAAACACATAGCACAGGTGTCAGAAATCCTTTCTCCAAAAACCTGTAGCGAGCATGTGTTTTTCTTCCTGCAAGCTTCCTACAGGTGTTTTCCTGGCTCAAGCCACACTCTCTTTTCTCTGAGTTCGTCTTTGATGACAAGTGAGGATACTTGTGAAGGAAGATTTCCCCTTAGTTCTTGACTTTTTCTTTAGCTTTTTCTGATTTTTGAGTGAGATTCCCAGTTCTTCCATGATGGCATTGAAAGAGAGACACTAGAGAACATGAAATAATAGAGCATCAGTTTAACCCACTATCTCCGTGGTTCGTTGATCTGTCTCTTGCCTAGGTTTTTATGATTATGAAATATTGGTCTACGACAACTGTGCCACAGGTAAATCCCCAGCCGGTTCCCACACCACCTCCTCCACCCACTGCCCCCCACCCCCACCTTTTCTACTTGTGGAAACTGATTCGACAAGTGAGCTGGGCAAACTTTGGGGTTTTATTCACAAATGAAGTAGCATAAAACTACCCAGGTAGGCTCTCAAAATAGACAACTTACCTTTGTGGAGACACCAAAATAGAGTTAAATTAAGTCATTTCCCCCAGTGAGATGATCCAAACATTGATAGGATTATCAAGGCATACGGACACTTCAGTAATGCTATAGAAAATGAACAAACCTTCTCTACACCAAGGCTTTGTTTTTTTCTCCCATGAAACCTTACTTTGTTCCTAAAATAAAATCTAATTCTTGATGACTTTCCTTTCTGATAAAAAAAAAGAAAAAAAAAACAATTTTAAATTGTATATTTTCTCCAAAAAAACAGAGAGATCTGGCAGCAGCAATGATGCAGCTGTGGTTGAAATGAAAATAATATGGTACTGAACTGCACAGCAAAGATGATGGCATAATACAAAACAAAAATGGAATTATGATTATAAAATGTTATGCATATGCAGATGGCATATATATGCATACATATCTATTACAATTACACTATGTCTTTTCACATGCACAATATATAAATGGTGTAATAAGACATAATTTGCTGTCATTTCTTCCAGCCAAGATAAGATCTTTGAGTGACAAATTTCTGCTTGTATAGAGATTTCTACAAAGTAGTGTTGTTTTTGATGAGATTGCTCCTAAAACTTTCTGTAAAAACCCAAAGGCTTTGGTAAAGTTTATGGAAGTGCAAGCATTATTCCTTTACCATTAACTCACAAAATAGACATAGTTGAAAGCCAAATGATAACATGTCACCAGGTGATTTCTTTAGGATGTGAGTGCCTGATAGGAAGAAATTGGTGCCCCATGTGTGCAGAGTATGGAATGTCTTCTGTGGTCCTTGGGTATCAATGTGCAACATTCTTTTTTGAAAATTTACACTCCGTTTTGTTCTATAAAAGAGCTGATGTATTTGATATAAGTAGTAGTTTTAATTTATCTACTTGATTTGAAAACCAGACTTACAAATTTAGATTCTAGGTATAAATTATCCACTTACTAGACATACACCTCTAAAAAAAAACCTAGCTGTTTGCATATGAGTTCTTGTCTCTTTTGCACCTAAGTGTTTATAGGATTTGAATTTAATTTCCACTTTCCTATGGTATGAAAAAATGAAAATTCAGGTCACACATGTTAATTTTCTTTCAAATGGTAAGTTGTAGCTTCAGTGAATTGAGAGGGTGTCAGACCATGCAAAGGAAAATTCAGAAATGTTTTCCATGAATTATACTTCAAAAAATGCTACAGCAAGTATGTCACGAATGAGATATAATTTTTGTAACATTATGTGATGTGAAATTTGTGTTGCTGCTAAGATGGAATGGATATTTTATAGTGTCACTGTGGTAGACAGTGTTGTATTGGGGTTTTGCAAACTTTGTTCAGAAATTTATCTGAATGGAAGAAAATGTTTTTGCACAGGACATTTCTGGTTTCAGAAAGTTCATTAAAGTGGAAGGAGAGGAGAGAGGGAAGGAAGGAGTGTCAAGGATTTTACATACGCTGTTAACACATGAACTTCACAACAGCCTTATAAAGTAAGAGTTATTATGCCCATTATATAGATGGGGAAATTTACTATTAGAGATTTAGGTAACTTGCCTAAGAAATATGGCTCATAAGATAAAGAGCTTGCATTTGAACTCAGCCTGTCTGACTCCCCAGACTTAATTGCTTTCACTTGAAATCTGCTACACCATCATTAATTCTTTTTATTAAATTATTATAAAGTGCTTTCTGTGGATTCTTTCCCCATAAAATATGTTAAGAAATTATAATCTTTTTGTTTTATTTGAACTTTCAAATGTTTGATTTTAGACTCTTCACTTTGTTTTGCACTGAAATGACAAAAATGGGTCTCTAGATGTGACTCATGTGGAAGACACAATCAGTTTTACAACACAACTTGAAATCCTTCCTTAACCTCTTTTGGGTAAAGGGGCAGTCATAGATCTTATCTTGACAATATGTATCGTTTTTTTCTTTAAAAACAAAATCCTCCTCCAAATTTTTTATTGCCTTAAAATACAACAAACTTCTTCTTCTTTTCTTTCTTTCTTTTTTTTTTTTTTTTTTGATTAATCCTGGGTATTTATTTCTTGCTGCCTGTGTGAGAGTGAATATAAATGTAGTTTTATCAGTGGTCTGGTTTCTCTGTCTTTGGTCACAAACTGTGATTTCTTTTTGATTCTTGCTTTGTCTCCAACTGTCAAAAAGAAAATGGCAAGATATGGGGGCTGACCTTTCTGCTTCCAAGTTTTTGCTGTAGTCACAAAGAAAGATGACCTTTAAGGCCCCTACAAGCCATGAACTTGAGCAAGTAACACACTCTCATATCCACAGGAAATGAAACTGTGAAGGTCATCTTTCAGCACAGAGTGGCATGGGAAGGGCTCATATTCATTAATCAATTTGCCTATTATAATCTAAGAACTAAAACTACATATAACATATAAAGATTGAGCTTCTGAACTAGGATCAAAATTATAGTTGCTTTCCACAATTTTCACTTCTGGACTTGGTTTTCATGAACCCCTTCATGTTCATACAGCCACAGAAAAGCTATATTTAAAGCATGAAGGTTTAAATTTCTAAACTCCTTCATTAGAGAGTATCAAGCATAATGATGTCGACCTAGCTGCTTTGCTCTAGAGGCAGGGAAACTAGGGGTAGGATACTGCAGCAGTATCCTCCAGTGCTTTGCAAACTCTAAAGTCCCCTGGTAGCTTGGATCCTAGGTCCTCCCATTTTTCTCTGGTGGATGGAATTCATATTTTTAGTGGATCTACATATATAACCATGAATTATAGTTATGAGTTGGCTCCTGGTGTCAGAATGCTGGAGTTGAAGTTTCAGCTATGCTGCTTAGTAGCTGTGTTACACTGAACAAGGTGTTTATTTTCTCTTTGTCTCAAGTTTTCTCATCTGTAAAATGGAAACAATAGTAGAGTCCTTTTCGTAGAGCTATTATGAGAATCATCAAGTTGACATACATAAAACACTTAGCATAATACCTGGCACATAGTAAGTACTCTCTTTCTTTAAAATAAAATGTTATACATCACTAGAAATATTTTAAGTCTACAGCACTCGCTGATCTATCATCTATCTATCTATCATCTATTTATCTGTCGTTATCTATTTTTTTTTTAGTGAAGTGGAAAAACAGTGACAATTTAATGCTTCTTTAATTTTAACCTTTGCATGCCCTTCTCTGCACCAATTCCTTTGAACTTTTTATACCAGTGTTTTAGTTCAAGTAGGCGCTATACATGTTTAAAGCATAGAATTTTCAGTGTCTATTATTATTTGTTTTACACAGCCCATAACATGTTTTGGTGTTTATGTAATAATAGGCTTTATGACAGCTTGTATCTTGCGCACGATAGGTGGTCATCTATAAGAAGAGAATGGAAACTAACTGCAGTTCCTTGCCATTTAAAAGTATTATCATCTTTGTGCATAAGGACCCATTTACAGTGAATCCCCATGATGATAAGTTTGATAGGAAAATTCACTTATAAATGAATTTACAGTAGTAAACAATGTGACTGCCAGTTTTGCTGTTCCTGGCACTATCCAAAGATAAAGTGAGGTGTGTGTGTGTGTGTGTGTGTGTGTGACTTCTCTCATAGAAGAAAGGAAACTGAGAAATAGAAGTTAGTCTGTTAGAGACTGTGGCTGAAACTTCCACTAACACTGTAGCTCTCTTGGCTTTAAAAGGAGAAGGACCTGCTTCTTTATTCTGCAGAATGTCATCCCTCTTCTCCACTTCTTCAGTGCCTGTGGTGTGTCCCTCACGAGGCCCCCTTTCTTTCCTTTCTCCTGCCTTGTTTTACATCCCTCTTTGGCTTGTTTCTCTTTATAATTGCTGACTGCATGACATCTCCTTTGGATTAACCCCAAATATTTGATTTCTTGGTACTAGAGTGAACCTGAACATAAATTATTCTCCTCTCCTGACACCTTCATCCTTTTATTGCAAATACTGCCCTGGAAATGTTGGGGGGAGCTAATCAAGTTCTTCTTGTTTTAAAATAAGCTGCCTTAGGGAAAAAAAAGTCTAGGGTGGAGAATGTTTTTTTTATGTTGTAGGAAAAGTTGTGTGCTAGAATTTGATTGTAGTTTACAATATTGAAAGAACCGAGGCTAAGCTTTCATACTGGTTGCAAACTTGGCATCAAGATGTGAGTATCAGATTGATTCTCGTTGTATATTTAACATTTATGCATTCAGAGCTTTCATTCACTGGTAAATTTAGGAGAACTACTTTGAATACGTAATTTTAAGGGTTTTGCTGACAAATTATTTTTTAGAAGGTCTGGCTTAGCCAAGAATATAATACAGATTTTACAGTTTTCTCCCTTTAATTTATTAGACTCCCTATTCAAAGACATTTGAAGTGATCTGTGACATTGTCTAGTAAATTTTCACCTTATGCTTAGAAGAAAAGAAGGATATAGATAACATTAATGTCATTTTATAGGTATAAAAATCTTTCATTTTATGTATAGATCTGCTTTAACTTAAAGGCAGGCTGTGATTTAAAGTCTTTGTAAAGACCATTCTCAGTAAAATATAGAATATCAGTAAATACAGAGGGGTTAGGTTGCTGAGAAATAATGCGATTATTACTACTATTACTATTATTTCCTTGGTTTTGTCAAATTATTGCTGTAGCTGTGCGGAGACAGTGTCTCAATGAAGAATCCTACTCGTATGTTTGCTACCTGAAGGCTTTGGACAGTCTGGTCACCTATCTGCACAAGTGTTTTACTTCTTCACAGGATAATTGATAATCTAAGAACAGAGATCAGACTTTAATCATCCTGCATTAATTACAGGAAGGAATAAGGAAGGGGAGTCTTGGAGTAACTATACAGGCACCATCTTTGTGTGCAGTTCTCCTGTTCCAGAACTCAGAATTTAGGCATCATTTACTCTGGTTTTACCAACTTTTTGGGGTTATTCAGAATCCCTGGTCATCTTTCATGTAACCATCCTTAGGATTTTTAAAAAATGGATCTGAGAGAGAGAGAGTTAGTCACCATATTAACTTTCAGAATAGTGGTTATGATGAATTGTACCCAGTAGCTAATGAGGAAGCTGATTCTCGTCTCCTAAGTCTGTGCTAAAAATCTCAGGTGGAGGAAATTTCAACACTGAACAAAAATGTCAAAGTGTGTTTCCCACGCTTATCCTCACCTGTGACCCAGACCCAATGGTCTTCCTTTCACAGACCATTTCCCTGCTGATGCTTTAAACTGGCTCTTCATTGGTAACCACTCCCTACAGCCCTGTCTTGCCTTCCTTTGGCTATAGCACATAGACATCCCTAACTGATTTTTCCTGGCTCCTTTTAACGCCGTGTTTTCACCATCTTTATGTCCTTTCACCTCTTTTCTTCCCTATTTCATTTTTGTTCCCACACCTAAGGCTTGATGCTGACATTTTAGCTCTCTCAGATTCTATATTTAAGCTTCTAATTCTTTGCATGAAGGCATGCCCTAGAATTCTTTGTTTTCCTATCTGAGGTCTTTAAACCAAAAAATATATCTATGGGGGGCACAAGTTTACTTGATGGGGCCAGATACACAAGGATCATCTTTCTTGGGTTCATTTTTATTTAAAGATTTTATTTAGAAAACTTTTTCTTCCATTAAATTAAATGTAACTATAATGTTGAATGTTATTCTCTCTCTCTCTCTCTCTTTCTCTCTCTCTCTCTCTCTCTCTCTCTCTCTATATATATATATATATATATATATATATATATACATATTTTTTAAAGAATTCTTACATTTTTCACTTGGGGTGGCTGTCCAGCGCTATACCCCCAAGCTCTTAGGGTATAGGAAAATTTATTCTCTTCTAACATTAGTGATAATTTCACAGAAAACTTTGAAATGTGAAGTTAACACTGAGGCAGAACATTTTGATATTGATCTATGTACTTTTTCCAATTCTTCTGAATCTCAACTCTTTTTTCTATTTTTACAGTTGCAACAGGAGCTTTTATATGCATTGCCCACAGGGTAGGATGACACAGAGAAAAAAAAAAGAGGTAAATTTGCAGCTTTGAGTTTTTAAATAAACCTGTATAGACCTATGGAAGCTATTGCCATCTTTGAAGCAATTAATTACAACAGCCAGGTGTTTGAAAGAAGAAAAAAGATAGTGCTTTGAATTGTAAATTTGCCTTAGAGCCTTCAGGATCCAGCATATAGGACTGGGCATAGTGGTGAAGATAGGACTGTTCAGTGTCTGCTTTCAAGGAGAAATGTCCAACCAGGTGATGACACATCCTAGACGCTGAGGAATACCTGAGAAGGGCTCCCTCACTTGCCACTTCTGGGGTTAATCTTCCCTCACTTGCCACTTCTGGGGTTAAACTCCCAAGAGGTGGGACAAGGAAAATAGCCTGGGAGGTGAGGGGACCTAAGAACACAGGGAAATTGTGTCCACTCTCTGTTCTAGACTCTCAGAGGAAGCAGTCACTTGAGTGGAGAACTGTCCTCTGTCTCCCATGGCCTCTGAATTGTCTCAAGAGCAGCTGCCCCAGAAAGGGCACAGAAGTGGCAGACGGGTATCCCATTCAAGCCTGATGGCCAAAGAACAGACAGTTGTTTCTGCAGTGAGGATAAACTTCAGGTGGGCTCACATACCCAAGGGGAAGCAACTCTCTTTGCCTAAAAGTGGCAGAAATGTTGGTCTGCATGCCAAACCAAAGTGCCCACAGTGTCTTCTCCTCTCTGGAGTCATAGCCAGAGGCCAATGTAACTTTCTTCTCCAGCCCTCTAGCTTTTCTTTGTCTTCCTTACACGTCCAAAGCCTGCATCAGCCCCTCTTGAAGCTAGGAGCCTGCATGCTTCCTTTGGATTTGGTCTCATATGAACGTGACCAGACTCTGTTCTGATAGCCTGAGTTAGTACCATGGGGACTGGCGTTCCCTCACTTCACAGAGGAGAGGGCCTGGTCCTTCTGGCAACTCAGAGGCTGAGTTAGGGCCATAAAAATAAAATTCCAATAAATTCTTTGCATGCCTTGTTTCATGCAGAGAATGGCTCTGCCTTAGAGGTAAATTGACTCTGATGTAGGTTTTCAGATCCCCATAGTACCTGTGGACATAGCACAGGGAGTCCTTGGGGTACCAGCTTATACCCACGTGTAGTGGATACACTTTTTTCTCAAGCTACAAACCCAGGTATACAGAAAACAAAAAAACTATGTGATGCCGTTAAAAAAATAACAGAATTCACCGTAGCTTATCGGTCCCCATCTGCTAGTGGATCTTGTCAACTCAAGGTAACTCACTTTTGGTTTAAAACTAAGTTTTCATTTGGTTAATGGCTCAGTTAATACATGCCTCTTATCATCTCTCTTCTCCTTTTTTCTTTTCCAGGGGTGTCTGGGCTTAGGAGAGGTCGATAGAGGGTCTTGGCATTGGTGATAGTGGGAGCAGCTTGTCCATGGCCACCCTCTATCCTTTTGATTCCCCCTGGGGTGTGACATCCTGCCAGGCCATGGATGCTGCTATCTCTGCTGCATCCTCTGAGATGCCTGTGGTCTCACCATGGTCTCCATGTCAGGTCTACACTTTGAATCTTTTCCCTTCCAGCCTCAAGTCTTCCAATCCACTGGTTCTCTCAGCCCTTCCACAAAGCTCTTTGTTGGGAAAGGCCATGAATTTTTAGATACTTTCCCTGGAATGCTCTGGAGTTAAGCAAGACTCTATGAAGCTGTTCAAAGGATCACTGCCTAGACATTGATATTCTACCATTCAGGAGACAGTTGGATGTATGATATCTCTACAAGTCTTGCCATCTCCTGGGTTACAAACTGTGAACACAACAATGGCACTTTCTGTTCAGGATCCACCCTGAAATTTTCTGAGGTTTCCATTTTCCTGTCCCTCTAAGTTAGGACTTGGCTCAGGGATGGTCATTAGGCCTTCTCAGGGATTCAGCTAGCATTTAAGCTTAATGATTTCCCTTTAATATTTTCTTTCTTTCCTAGTGGTCAAAAATGGGTCAGGGATTGGAAAAAGAGGTAGGAGAACATTATTATGTATATTTCCTCAAACTTGACCCTCTGGGTTTTAGCTTTTGCTAATTAGAGATAAACTTCTTGAATGAAAACAACTAACTTATTTAACGAAGCACTTAGCTGTTGAGATTGAAAGCCATGGTTTTTAAGATTTTTGTCTGTGCTACAAGTTTGTAAAATCCACTTAAAATTGAAAAGCTAGGAGTTTGAGTCATCTCTAGCTTGGAAGCAATGCATATAAAAATCTTGATGCTTGATGGTGGAGGAAGGTAGGGGTAAAATCAATGGAGAATAAAAGCACATCATCCTTTTCCTTTGTTTCCCTTTGTCTCTCTTTAGCAGAATTATTTAAGTTCCACTTACAGAATAGTTTCCAGAGCACTCCAGCCCCATTGATCTCCCTCGTTCTGGAATTGTGATTAATTGGTTTCATAGCTTCGACTAGCTCCTAAGTTTATCCCCCCACTTTTTTATACCTAGTCTATAGGCTCACCAAAGTCAAAAATTATTCTACTTCAGAAATCTTCACTGTGTTTGTAATGATTTGGTTATGATTTATTGGATGGGAGCCCTCTCAGTCTTTGATGCCATGATAGCTGTTTTTCTTTATATCCAGAGCCAGGCATTCTATCCTAAGTATTGGCAGGGCAAGGTAATTCTGTTTATTACCATAAGAAATTAATGTGTTCAACATAACCACACAATCTTAATAAATATATATATATATATATAATATAATATATACAAATATGTTAATGTATATACATATATGCTTAAGTGTTTGTGTGTGTGTGTGTGTGTGTATATATATATATATATATATATATATATATAAAAATACACATAAATTCTCCAAGTTTTTTTTTCATGGCTTCTACATTTTAACTTTCTTCCCACTTTCTACTAGAATTAAAAAATACCGTGGTTGGAAAAGAATTTTAACTGCAACCCCCTCTTTCCACAGATGACAGAACTGAGGATGAGGGAAGTACAATGACTTGCCTAAAGACACATAGCCATTCGGCAGCAGTACAGAGACTTGGATTCTTGGCTTGTGATTCCCAAGTCACCTTTCCATTGGGCCACAAACGTCTTTCAGAGTTTGGTTTACATGGTGGTGCCAACTTGAACATTTGAAAAGTTATTTCTAAATGGATGTTAATTGCTTTCTGGGCTCTCTGTTAATTAATGAATGTTTGGGTTTCCAGGCAAAGAAAAGCCTCTTTGCACAATTACAGAAATAACCTGATTAGAGAGACTTTTCCAAATCATTTGCTAAATAAGTTAATCAGACTACAGAAGAAATAAAGCCAAGGACACTTGGATATTTGATAATGTGCCAAGTGACCGTGAGGAAAGATAAATACTAAATGAGAGCAGGCTATCTATAGACAGTAGTTTTTTAGTTCTTATGGTTGGTAAAGTCTAAGTGATCAAGAGAACATTCGTTTTTGAAGTTGGAAAATTGGAATATTTTAATATTTTAAGTCAGAACCCTCCAGTTGAAAAAAGACAAAAAATTCTGGGTAAGCTAAATTAAAAATTTTAATCACTAAGGAGAACTACAGTAACTTCTTTACATCACTCTGGTTTTACTCATTATTTTTGTGTGTATTTGGATGTATACATTGTAATGTGGAAAATCATTGCTGTGCAGTACGGCCAATTAGCCATGTTTGGGCTGACAACTATTAAGCTTAGATTCTGCAGGGTGCTGAAACCACATAAAACATTTGTAATGTTGGTTTTCTATCACAAGAATACCTTTCTCTTTGCAAAGAAAATTTCTTTGAAAATTTAAAGGAGAATCCCATTTTCCACGATACCAGTCTCTGTGGAAAGGATTTTGAAAGCAAAAATGATTTTAATATGCTTGTGCATCTGGACATAAAATTCCATAACTGTGAGAAGCATAATGAGATGGTTCCTAAAGGCAAGTTAAAACTGCAGCATCGAGCAGAATTTTTTCATTATCAATAAGAATTAATTAATAATGCCACTTGGTACAGTGAGGTGAGCAGAAAATAGTGTAAGAAGTAAGAATGTTTTGCTTTCCTTTTGCTTTTCAAGGCTGTTCAGGCTACTTTTAAATTGCTTACTAGGAAGTAGACCTTAGGGTATAAGGGTCATGGGCTTTGAAACTAATTGGGACCCATTATTTTTCTGCTTTTCCACAGATGGCTCATATAGAACATAATATAGTGCTAGGCAAATGCAGTGAGGTATTTAGAAATAATTTTCCTTGGATTGGTTTATAATCATATAATCCAGTTGATTTTCCTAAGGGCACAATCTCTATCCAACATGTATTCTTCAGGTAGTTCTAATTTTGCTGGAAAAACTTTAAAATAATTCAATTTATAATTTTAGTCTAAAACAAAATAAGCTATAGTTTTTCCCTTACTACATTAGGTTATACAGCATTGTTAAGAAACAAATTAGACATTACATGCTCCATAGTTGTTGATGTATTTTTCAATCTTTTCATACCTCTCTGCTCTCTTCCTAAATTTAAACAACATTTCTCAGAGTATAATCCACAGATAATCTGCCAGTGTTAATAAAAACTCACACTTACCACCTAATTTGAAGTCACACTGCTGTATTCAAGTTAATTTTAATAAAAACTCATGTTTACCAACTACTTTTCAGTAAAACAATGGTATTTAGGATTGTTGGGAGAAAACTCATGTAAGAAAAACTATTTTAAAAAAATCCTGTATTGAAGATAATTTTAATGAAAAGTCATGTACATGACCTAATTTTAGAAAAAAAACCTGCTATATTTAAGCTAATTTTTATGCAAATCAATGTGCACAACTAGTTTTAAGCATTCATTTTCAGGTTTAGTTAAAAATTCCAATTCCTGGACTACACTTACTGAGGAGGGACCTCTGGAGTTACAGCCAATAATCTGTATTTTAAATAATTTCCCCAGGTAATTCAGATGTACACTGAAGTCCAAAAACCAGTGACATAAAAAAATAGAGTTTGAAAATTTTTCTTTTATGTTCAAGACGCTTTTTTTCCCTAAATTCACTTAAAGTGCAATGGCTCCTTTTGGGGTCACTGTGGTCTTAGTGGTCATTTACTTGATGGCAAGAATTGGTTGTCTGAGAGCATATATTATATAAAAGGAGAAAGAGGAAAGTATAAGAAACTCAGGGTCTGAAATGAATGGCGGATTTCTCAAGGGAGGAAGAAAGCACAGAGAGAGAGAGCAGAAAACTACCTACTTGAGTATCTTGAGTAGGCCTACCACTTATGGCTGAACAGGAAGATTATCAATTGAATATAATGACATTTCTATCTCAAAGATGTTCACAGATTCTTCTTGAATTCTCTTTAGAGAGGGTTTATTAAATATTTGATGCTAAATATATGCTGTATATCTTGCTTGAAATTAATGATCCTGCCTCTAGAATCAATCAGTAAACAGCAACAACTTATTGAGTGCCAATTATACACAGAAGAGTATACTTTAGGTCATTACTACCCACTAGAATCAATAGAGCACCTTAAAAACTGCTATTGTTCTGCCCCCACTCCAGATGAATGAAATTAAAATTTCTAGAGTTGAGGTTCATACCTTCCACTGTATGTCTTCATAGATCGCCATTTTGGATCCTTCTCTTGGGTGCAATGAACTTGCCATTGATTTTTAATGCTTGTGAGAGGGAAAATGGTCTTAGAGATAGTTTGAACCTCTAAATTGAAAAACCTGTTTTCCAAACCAACTCTCTTTTAAGGTATGTGATAAATTGTATTTATTGCTCATGTTACCAGAGAGCAATACTTAATTTCTCTATAAGGAACTAACGTCTGTTAACCAATATTTATTAACAGGCCTCTTATAAATGATTTAATTTTCTATGCCATTATTTTATTTAATTATCAAAGCAAATGTAAGTCAGTATATTACCTTCATTTTTCAAATGAGGAAATTGAAGTTCAGAGAAGTTTCAGAAAAAAAACATCCCCGATAATAAATGTTATTGTTTATTGAATGGCAACTCTGTGCTAGGCATGGTATTAGGTGTTTTGTTCATTATCACTGGATAAGATACACATTATCATACAAGTGTTCCCTGTAGAAAATTGGTCTGTCAATATGCTTTGGAGGAAAAAAGATTCTGTGATCTAACAGGTTTGGGAAGTACTGGATACTTTTCCTTCTTGTTGAAAATTCTCAGTGTATTGTAACATCTTAAACATACTGAAATGTCATGCAGTAAAGAGGCGTTTGTCCTGGTGCTCCATGGGTTACTCGACCATGAAAATCTTATTTTATTTTATTTTTTTTGCGGTACACGGGCCTCTCACTGCTGTGGCCTCTCCCGCTGCGCAGCACAGGCTCCGGACGCACAGGCTCAGCGGCCATGGCTCACGAGCCCAGCCACTCGGCGGCATGTGGGATCTTCCCGGACGGGGGCACAAACCTGTGTCCACTGCATCGGCAGGTGGACTCTCAACCACTGCGCCACCAGGGAAGCCCAAAATCTTATTTGAGTAACACTTGCCAATGAAAACCAGTTTGAAAAATACTCCTTCAACACAACCTTATGACCTAGAAACCATATCCCCCTATTACATATTAAAAAACTAAGGCTCTGAGAAATTCAGTTATTTGTCTACAGACATTCAGCAAGTGACTCCACTAGAACTTGAACCTAAATTTGGCTGATTTAGAAAATTCTCTTTTGATTCTAAGTCTAGGACTCTGGGTCATTGACTCTGATATCTATTTTGGAGTCACCTGTTAGTAAGGCTGAAATAAAATTGTGGAAAGGATTAAATGTAATACAGTAAGTCCCCTACATACAAAGGAGTTCCTTCCAAGATCGTGTTCATAAGTCCAATTTGTTCATAAGTCCAAAAAAGTTAGCCTATGTATCCAATCGGCTATATAGTACTGTACTGTAATAGGTTTACTTTTTACACAAATAATACATAAAAAACAAACAAACACAGAAAATAAACGTTTTTAATCTTACAGTACAGTACCTTGAAAAGTACAGTAGTACCAACTACATCACCGCTGCTTTTATGCTTGCTTCTGGACAACCTGGGCTTGAACTAAAGACACTATACTACTGTACTCTATACAGTACTGTACAGCAAAGTCCACAAAAGCACAACCACTTGTAGAGAATGTATGCACGTGACAATGTACGCCGGATACGGGAGTTAACTTACATGACTGGACATGAGAACGCACGTTTGCATCTTTGAAAGTTCTCAAATTGAAGGTTCGTATGTAGGGGACTTACTGTACTGTATGTTAAAACACTTTGAAACCATAAAATAATATGTAATTATCAGAATTAGGTAGTATACAAAGTAGTCCATAAATATTAATTTTATCCAAACCTCTGAATGACACTTTTAAAGGATACTCTCTATAGAAAGACAAGTTTTTTTTACCATTAACCCTGATCATCTATACCTCATCAATCACCATTGAACTTTTTGGGTAGCATTTTTGATTTATTAAAGAGTCCTTGGGAATATAAATTTATGTAATTTGTGGTTTCTATATATAGAATCAATGAATTATGTAATATTTATTTCAACATCTGATGGGTTTTTTTTTTTTTTTTTGTGGTACGTGGGCCTCTCACTGTTGTGGCCTCTCCCGTTGCGGGGCACAGGCTCCGGACGTGCAGGCTCAGCGGCCAAGGCTCATGGGCCCAGCCGCTCCGTGGCATGTGATATCTTTCTGGACCGGGGCACCAACCCGTGTCCCCTGCATTGTCAGGCAGACTCTCAACCACTGTGCCACCAGGGAAGCCCCATCTCATGTTTTTGATTATGAGGATGTGAACTCTGATCTAGGGCAAACAGTATGTTGCTTTTACCCCAATAACAGGTAATAAATGTCAGTGTAATTTATAAACATTTCCTTAAAAGTATATTTATTTAAAGAAGAAACCAAGACTGAGAAACAATCAGGGCAAGAGTCAACTCTCCTGAACATGTTTTACTGGAGAAATCTAGAGTTGATTGAAGAGACTCGTGATTCAGAAATTGGAACCCATTTAAAGCTAAGCAAAGAGAAGGCAAAATGCTACATGATTGCACAGATGGCCTATCTCTATTTCTGAGAAATATATTTTTGGGGATCACTTCACATGTCAAAAGGTAACCCCATTAAGGAGAACAAAGATCAACTTATCCCATATTGAGGGAAGATGAAGGGCATCTTCAATTCCCCTATTCACTGTGAAGAGGGAAAGAGCTCAGAGGGACAGCAGACATCCTGTCACAACAAATTAAGTATGTAGTTGGCTTTCTATGTCACAAACTCAGTTAGAGTGAAAATTATTTACAGCATTTTGAATGCAGGTGGGAAATAAATCTACAAAGATCCGTAACTAATGTGTGTGGAAATTCTTTCGTCTATTTATTTTTTCCTCCTTGTCCTTCTCCCCAGTATACTTAGAATGAATTGAAAATGGCAAAGAATCCAGAGGAATGAGTGTGAAAGTGTCGAGGCTCAGAAAAGATTGCTACAAAAACAACCACTCTCTTAGGACAGGAATGAAATAACATCTTGTGAAAAGATGTTCTTCAGTGCAAAGAATGAGGGTGAGTGAGTGGAAAATAGAAGATGCTAGGCATTAATTTCTACCTTAGGACTGTGCTTGGAGCTTGCAAAATATAATCTATAACTTGAAAAAAGAATCACAGTTCCTTAAAGATTCTGAGCATACTACCTATCTGAACCTACAGAAGATTGTTAAGCTCTACAAGTAAATGTTACTTGAGAGCTTGATGGTAACGAATTTCTCTGCAGGGATCATTTTTGACTCTGTTGTGTCTTCCTGAGTGATGTTCACCTTAGCTAATGCTCTTCTTCCATGACACCAGAGGTTTCAAGTTTAGTTTTCATTTTCTGGGTCACTTTTTTGAATCTTTAAAATCTAAGACTTCTTGGAATCTCAGTGTAAATAGTACATTTCAAATAGTAGACTCAATTTGAATGAAAAATTAACATTGTTAAGGAGTTATTATAAAAAGATGGGGCTTTGGGTACTTGGAAAGTGTGGATCTACAGAGTGTATGGTACAGGGAGAAGAAAAGAGGAGAAAAAAAGGTTCACAAAGATGAAAAGAATTCCTCCAAATATCGTTTTGTTTTCATGCTTTGCACTGTTGAAAGTCTGAATCTACTTTTGCATGAGGCAAGAGGTGCTTATTTTTAATACATGAAAATACAACTAAGATAACCATTCTCTTGATGGTATAGACAATTCCTGTAAACACACATATCTTGGAATCTGTATACGCCTAATATGCTGCTGTTTCAATATAAAATGCACATGTGTCTCCAGTGCATTGAATTCAATGTTCAGAGTACATGAGGTTTGCTATCTTAAAACAAGGATAGGGATTATGGCTATTTATGCTTAGTAGATACAGACATCATCAACACCACCAATTAGCAGAAGCAGTTTCTACTTGGCACAACTTATTTTTTTTTTTAATGATTACACAGTGTGAATTGAGGACTGTGTCCGAATCCCTCTCTCCTCTCGAATTAATTTGCCACATTCTAAATCCGTAGATAAAGTGGTTCCGGAAGTGGAGCTGGTTGGATGGGTTTGCTTACACTGCAGTCCATAAAAGAAACAAAAAGGCTTGCATGCAAAAGAAATGAGAAAAATATAGAAAAAATGAATAAATCAGAAGCAAAAATGGGCGTTTAAACGAAAATTTAAATCAAATGAAGCTGGCAATTATGAGAAGCACATTAAAGCATAACATATACAAGCTTTTAGTTTTCAAATTATTTGCATAAAACAAGACATCTCAAGAGCAAATCGAAAGTTAAAGCAGATCAGTCCATTCTCCCTTTTACTTAGACAGTTTTCTCTAACAAGGTCTCTGAAAATGGTGCTTAATGTTCTCACAATTGCCTTGTAATTTTGGGAAAAATTTCAGGATGAAGCCAGGTTATAATCAATCATCCCCATCTCTGGGAACTTAAGGAGAGTTTCGACTTAAAGGAAGTGGGACTCGTATGAGATTATTAATGAAAACTGACTACATTATTTGTGGGGTCCAGAACAAAATGGAAATGTAGAGCCCCTTTTTCTAAAATTATTAAGAATTTTAAGACATTGATAGCTGAGCATTAAAGTAGGCCTGTTATTAATAGTTCATAGTTTCAAAATTCTAACAATACTTTTAAATTGTTTGGGTAACCAAATACTCTATAATGGGCATGAGCTTTGTGTTTTGTTTATTCTCATATGCCTGTGAAGGAATTATCTTTAATCACCGTCATCTTATTCAGAATAGTGTAAGCTCTTGATGTGATTTTCATCAAAACTAAAAGTAACAGGCAAAAAATGGTTGACTGTTGAAATCAACGATAATCCTAAAATTTGGAAAAATAGATTCTTTAATATATTTTATCATCATTCTGTACTGTTCATCATTTTTCTGGCAAATATTTTTGTGAATGATTCTTTTACAAAATGTACTTTGATAGAGGTAAATGCTCAGTTTCAAAATATTACATTTATATCTTTATCTAAATTGCTTTGCATTAGTACATGTGCTTAGTACCTACACTTAGGAGATGTAACATTTCTCTCAAAGATCTTTTTATATATTTTCCAATTTTGGATTTACTCCTTCCTTGCTCTATCTAGGGTTTCTATCTTAAGGGTAAATAACTGTTAAAGAAATTAACTGAGTTTGGAATTTTTGCACTGTCATTCCAAATAGTGATAATTGAATTTAGTGTATAAGGTGCTTCCTTCTTCTCATTAATAAATGATGCGGCTACAGTACCAACAGCACCTGGCAGGGATTCAATAGCTCTTAGCTCTAACTCAAAAATGGCCATTCTGGGCATCTAGTTCAATAGACTGTTACAAAAAAAGGGCAAGCATCCTTTAAACTCCCAAACTTAAGACAGATAATACAAACCAAAAACCACCCGGTCCTAGAAAGAGATGACTCACCTGCTCAATATCGTTGTTTTTCCGTGATTTGTATATAAATTCTCCAATGGCTACAAATACAGAAAGGACCAGTCCAGCAGCCAGAACAATGAAGATACCCCCAATATTTTCTACTCCCAGAGCACTGGCCTCTTTGTTATCTTCCTCAGGGCAGCCATTTCCCCGCCACCATTTCTCTTTCATCATATGCAGTTTCCCCTCTTCTTGTAATTGAAGAATAGCAATAGTAATTTTATCCCGGTAAGGAGAGCCTGTAAGTGAGGTAATTTGGATATTGGTCACCCAAAGGCTGAAGAAGATGTGAAGAAGGATTACTGTCTTAGGGGTAACTACTTTATGGCTGTTGGAAAACCCCAATCCATAATTTGACTGGCAAAGGGCAATCCTATATTTTGAAGGATCTAAATAATTGGACAGCAAAAGGCTGACATGTTGAGATTAACTCTTAGCCACACTGTCTGTTCCTTTTAAACAAGGGAAAGCTGAGCTGGGAATTCCATGACATCCCGCTGCTTCTGGTGAGTTTTTTATGAATCTTTTCCCACATTAGGGAATTTCATTGTTTAGATTCCACTTTTTCTAGGTTTTTGGATGTCTAATATTTTGACAGCCTGGCTAAATGATCACCAGTACCATTTCCTCTTCTTCCTATGGGAGTAGCTAGACATTTCCTAGTCTCCTTTACAATTCATTGTGGTGATTGACCGATTGCTAGCCATTGGGAGCTAAAGTGATGTATGACTATTTCCAGTCCTGTCTCATAAATCCTCCCAACATGATCCTCTACTCTTTCCCTCTCTTTCCTCAAATACTCAGCATGGGGGAAAGGATTTTAAGTCACTAGGAATACTGGAACCACCAGTTAGAAAGGGATTGGGTCCAAGGATGACTGCATGAAGCAGAATCTCTGTTTCAACCCACTGTTGGACCATGACAAGTTCAAGAAATAAATATGTATTGTGTTGGCCACTAAAAATTTGCAGATGTTGGTTATAGTAATTTGTCTATACTGACTAATACACCTATTAAGATACTCTTATGAGTAGGTTTTGAATAATTTAAACAACATTCAGCTAGGTTTAGAAAATTTGCAAGCACTTTAATGATATTATTTATACTCTATTTTCTAGTAATGCCTTTGAACTTTTAATTATGTTAGGGCTAGAGAGCATCAACATGGTCCTGCAGCCACAGCTTGTCCAACACTGGATTCCTATGTTAATTAAAGCAACAGAAGAAATTAAAAAAAAAAGATGGTAAGATTTCTTTCCCTAATTTCTCCTTGGACACTAAGGATTTTTGTAAGTGTTTCTTCTACTTAGTAGGAAAGCAATACATTCTAGCTCTTTCTGTTTGTAAACTTTAACGTTCTTCTTGGTGGAAATAGAAAAATGCAAAAAAAGTAGCAAATAGAAAAATGTGGCATCTTAGAACCAGAAGAGATCTTAGGAACCATATAGTCCCAGTCTACTTATTTTTAGAATTGAAGAAATTGAGGATGTGAAGATATGGGTGAAAGTAATAGTTGCTGGTAGAGCCAAGAATTTAACTCAATTCTCCTAACTTCTCTCTTAGTGTTATTTTCATTAAAGTTTCTCCCTTCACCCCCATGTCATCTCCCCCCTCCCCCGTATACCTTATGTTCTAGGGCATGGTTAGAAAAGCAGAAGATTAATATTGTGACATGTGTCATTTTCCCCATTCCTCCCAAGACTTCCTAAAGTCATTGTCAGTCCCTCAAGATCAAGTGTAAAAGAAGAGCAAAATGTTTTGGCGTTAGATTGTGGCTTATCAATTAAAAGTATGGATTTTTGGTGAGAAAATGGCTCTTGACAGCCAAATTAAAAGATATTGGCTGCTTGCTTAAACAACTTCAGAATAATGGTTAGTGTCAAAATTAGCACCATTAACAATAATATGTGAACAATTAAGTGAATCAAGAGAGCTTTGCTTTAATGTACGAGAAAGTGCTTTGAAGAGTGTGAGAATGATCCATAGGGTAACAATTGCAGCAATAATCATAGCAGTATACACAGTGGGTACTCAGTAAATGCTGACTGATGCTTTCCTTTTGCCTTCAGGCTGTACAATACCTAAAATATTTCAGGCAGATGGGGATTGTTTCTCTGTTTAAGGTGGGTCTCTAAGGAAGGTAATTTCCAGCCTCCTGGTAACCTGTTTAAGCCTTAACTGCTCTCGTTCTCTTCAAGTTTTATTTTAAGTCCCTCAGGAGGCACATTTCCAGAGCTTCTGTCCTGAGAGCCTCTAAGAAACAAAGTCTTCGATTTTGTGTTGTGACTGAGCAACTTTGCCAATCTTTGACTGTGAGAAGGAATTTTAAGCCTTAAGGGAGTCAGGGCAAGACCAGAAGTATGTGGAGAATTGTTTATATTTGAATATATTTTAGCTTCAATTTTTTTTTGTTGTTGTTGCTTAAATGGACTGAATGACATTGGAAGTGATTTATTACAAGTCACTTGAAAAAAATACATATGTATATCACGGATCTTCCTGAATAGCAGCTGATCTTTCTTAAAGAGTCAATTCATCATAGAAGAAACATCTCACAAATTTATCCAACAGCTGTATTCCCAATGGATGTATTCTCTCTGAGGTCTGCCATCTGTTCCAATTATTCCTTCATTGTTTTAGTTTTAAAAGGATGACAGGTTTATAACCACTATGAAAAATTCCTGGGGTGTATTTCTTTTCATCTAGGGAGGGGGAAAAACTCTTCAACTTTGGAATTTGTATGTCAGAGAATGCATGACGTTGGCAAAATGTAGACTGAACTGGAATATTCAAATCTCTTAATATCATATTATATAAAATATAGTGATACTCATCACAGGGTCAGCCTCACTCACATGGAGTCAGAGTCATTTTTAAAGTGCTGCATTAATTTAGGAGTGTTTCTGAAAGGACCCCTTGATGCTTCCCCATTCCTCACCAATATTCCAATATTTTAACTTTAGAGTTGTATTTCATTCAGTAGAAGAAATGCCTATTAAAAGTCTCATATTATAGTGTAAATATTCTCAGAAGAAGTGATACACATTGTAATTTTCTATCGTTACTACCAGACTGGAAATTTGGTGGGCAAAGAGGGGAATTAAAAGGTGGTGGAGATGGAGCTGAGGATGGAATGGTAAAAGTACAGTTTTCAACTTTATAATTTAATCTAAAGATGGTTCCATTAAGAAACTATAGTTGTTTTTTCTAAGACACAAAATATATTACAATCAATCATAAGGTCTTGATTTGGAAAAGATTCAGGAAAATGCACCCAATCCTGGTGTTCTTGTCTGACTCATGGTTCATTTAACTAAAATCAGCAGTGATGGGATATTAAAAAATAACATGTCTAGCTTCTTTCTCCAGTCTTAAAAAAAAAAAAAAAAAGGAGAAGAGTTGTTGCTTGTGAGCTATTGTGAAGTGGTGGAAGGAGGGTTATAAAAAAAAATAAAAAAATAAAATGAGGTGATAAAGCCTGGTTAGGGAGATAGGACATTGTTTCTCAAATCAAAAAGAAGCATAGTAACCTTTTAGTTAGTGTCTAACAATCACACTGAGTTCTCTGCAGAGCACACCGACTTAGTTTTAGGAGAGCTTACCACTTGAGAAAAAAATGTACACTTAATTTGCAATACTGGCATTTTCATCAGGAAAAATTATTGGAAATAAAGGGGCAAGAAGGTAGTTACAGGTTGCCTAGCCCAATCATTCTGAAGATTTATTTAGAGGACATACATAACAACTTATTTAGAGGAAAAGGAGATTTTACCCAATTGATATAAGTTAATTTCTTTATAGCATATATTTCTAGCATCAGATAGATTACATGAAGTCAAATTAGTTATGTATTCATGTTCAAAGGTGGAGAGAGTTGACCTTCTTTACCTGGTTAATCAAATTAGTATTGATCAAAAGTTGAATATGGGCTACATATTCTTTTTTAAAAAGTAAATTTATTGCCAAATTAAGCCATCAGGAGTATTCATGTAAAATCTGATTTTTTTTCATGAAAAATAGAAGATCTGATAATGTTGGGCTCTAATTCCCACAGCTACTGACCTGAAAGGCATTTGCCCCCTTTAGATGAGTATGTTGTCTCTAATTCTCCATACTTGCTACCATTCCCTACTGCTTCTTCAAACAAACAAGCTTTATTCAATTATACCTGCTTGGCTTCTGTAAGCATTTGAGTTTGCGATCCCTGTCTAGTGTTGAGGGAACTGGATAATCCCTTTCAACAGGTGAAAATAATAATATACCTTGGGTCCTTAATTATCTGATTTAACTGTAACTATGATTTCTTACTGGACTAACCCAGTGGTCTAAGATGGCCTCCAATTCCTCCCCTTGGGAATGCTTATCAGAAAATTACTGATGACTCACTTGAGAAGAGCAGATTGCTACCATATCAGAACCTTATACAATACAGTTTCTGTAGTGAGGGAAATAGAGAGTTTTCTATAGGGAGGTCATTGTCCCTTGAATACAGAATATAGTTCTATATCCCAGACATGCAAGAAGAACTAGCTGTGTGGGTCTGTATGCCTACAAGGTAATAATATCCTTAGATTGAGCAGTGGTACAAAATCAAGGACTAGGAATATTTGGAGATTTTATTAATGATTGAATCTGACATATTGCCTGAGCAAATTATAATTTAATCTTAATCCTTTTTCTTCTGACAGATATAGTTTTGCTTTTCTATCTATTTACATAGAACACTAGCTCTTTAACTTTGTCATCTATATGTATAGTTAATTTTGTTGTATTCTAATATAATTTAAGATAGAAAAAACTATACAGGCATATATAGGAACTGAAGAAAATAATGAGAAGAGTGTTAATTAGGAAGATATTCTTTTAACAATATTTGGGGTAAAATAAAATCTATGTACTCAAATGTATATGCAATGGTAGAACTTGAAAGAAACAATGAGTTAAAAGTTTATTAGGTTAAATATCTTGGAATCTTCAATTCAGAGCATGCCTATGATCTGTACTGTCATTTCCCTTATTTATTAGTCCACTGAAGACATTGTAGACTTTCTCAGAATGTAGAGTAGATATCTCTGAGCCCATTCCTTTCTATACTTTGTAACTGACATTGCCCATCTCAGTCTTTGCTACTGCCTTGCCTCTCTTACCTATAGGTGTTCCCACTCCATAACCTTTGGAGTCAATGAGGCCCCCGATCTGAGTGAGGTTACAGTTTCTCTGCGTCACATACTCAATGTTGGTGGACTCCATTAGCAAGGCATAGTCAGTGGTGAGCACACGTTGGATGCCCTCATCACTGTTTTTGACCAGGGCAGTCTGCTGCCTGCTACTCATGAAAGCCCACATCTTCTCGTAGGTGGATATCTTCGATTTCTGCAGGGAAAGAAAGCACACCCACCAGCAGAGAGTGCTGAGAAAATATGTCCTAAAGCTATTCAAAACTCCTGGGGTTCAAATAGCATAGGGAGGATTCTTTCTCTTTAGGTAGGAAACCGGTATTGATGATCCTGGGACTTCAGTTTGGTAGTTGAAAGGAGCCCAATTCACTATAGGAAAACCTTTGGAGGCACTGAGGCAGCTGTAGAGGAAAAAGAGATCTTACCCAACTGATGTAAGACATTGCCTCAAGATCCTTTGGCTGATTTCAGTAGGGAAGAAAGAAGATTAGTATCAATGACAACATTTGCCTAAGGAACTCTGGCCACTTAAGAACAAGTCCTCAAGACCCACTAGGCCGAGGGGTGACTAGATCACCCTAAGACTCTACTCATTTTTTCCATTGCCTTCAACGACTTAACTTCAGTAGACATTGTTTTGCTTTTTTCTTGTATGTAAGTTTTAATACCTGATCCAACGTTCCTTTGCAGGGGACAGCCTTGGGATAAATCACATACCTTCTCTGCTTTATTTATGAAAGAACTGCCAATTACTCTTATCTTTTCTAGAAAACTTAGAGTGCAAATGCTCTTTTCATATTAAATTCAGATCAGAAAACTCTTCCTACTATATTTTTATAAGCCTTTTTATATATACATTCAATTTTAAATTGCAATTATATTTTAGATAATGAGGACTGAATTTTCATTTGAAAGTGTTCATGATTTTGTCTTTTCCTTTATTCTTCAGCTTCTTGATTCAGTAATAAGCCATATATATGGTATATATTACATATGCACTTATACCTTCCACTAACTCATTATCTTACTTTCTTTGTTAAAATATACTGCCTAAGTTTTCATATTGCTTAGGTATAAATTTTCTATTCTTTTGAATAGTGATCTGTAAATAGTTTACATTTAATTCTGTAATTTCCATATTGTTCTAATTTTTTTCTGTATTTGTCTTCATTTGCATCAACACTCCCCTCCATTTATTTGGAAGATGGAAGAGATTATGAGAATTACTGATAATTCCAAGCTACTCCAGCTCTTGCGTTGTATATGGTACACACGCGCGCACACACACACACACACACACGAGCTTCCTTGGAAGGCACAGAGCTTATCATCTCAGGAGTGCAAGGAAGTTTAAAACATGATTTGGGGCCACAGCAATAAATGGAATACCTGTGGAATAAACTATAGTGTGGTTATTCATGGTCAAGTGTTCCTGAAGGCTCATTCAGTTCCGAACTCTATTTAAGACCTGGGTTAACGCTGTAGGCTTTATGAGTTAAGGGAGGGCAGATAGCTTTATTTTGGATTGTTAGGTATTTGAAGAACCCCTTGAGAAAGGTCTTGTGAGACAAATAGCAATTCAATATACAGTACCTTATAGATACTGGTATTTTATGGAAACCATTTTGTCATGATTAGGCCCCTGTGAATTACTCCTCATCCCCACAGATATCTGAAAGTTGAGGTTCATGTCTCCATTGAAAAGGTATGTTTTTGAGGTAGGGTTCAATGCCTCATTTGTTGGGTAATTTTAGCCTGGAAGAGTCTGTTAATGCTAAATTTATAATAAAGAGCTACTTGTACAAGTGCACGGAGGTTAGTCTGTCTTTTGGCAGTAAACGCACTGCTGGGAAAATTATTCTTCTACCAGGAAACTACCTTAAGGGAAAATAATTTTCTTAGAATTATGAAATTTTATGGTTGATGGAAACTTTAGAAATTGGCTCATTCATGCTGTTTACACAGAGGGGGAAATTTTGGTACAGAAGATTTGGAGAGTTCATGAAAATCACAAAACTCGTTAGTATCAGAGCTAATACTGGACCTCTGGACCCCTGACATCTAATTCAATGTTCTTTCCACTGTACTATGCTGATTTTGGGTAGTGCTACCAAGTGGGATTAGTATGCACTCATACCAGACGTGGCTCACCATGTTGGCACTTGACAGCCCTCAAAGTGGTCTACATTCTTGGAACCGTATCCATTAATCATGTTCTTTTTCTTTTTAATTTTTTTTATTATTTTATTTTTGGCTGTGTTGGGCCTTTGTTGCTGCGCATGGGCTTTCTCTAGTTGTGGCGAAGCACGGGCTTCTCATTGCAGTGGCTTCTCTTGTTGTGGAGCACAGGCTCTAGGCACGTGGGTTTCAGTAGCTGCAGCACTTGGGCTCTGTAGTTGTGGCATGTGGGCCCTAGAGCATGAGGGCTTCAGTAGTTGTGGCTCACAGGGTCTAGAGCACAGGCTCAGTAGTTGTGGCACACGGGCTTAGTTGCTCTGCAGCATGTGGGGTCTTCCAGGGCCAGGGATTAAACCCATGTCCCCTGCATTGGCAGGCGGATTCTTAACCATTGCGCCACCAGGAAAGTCCCTCATTAATCATGTTCTTGGTGCCACCACAATATCCAAGAGCTACAGAACTTCTAAAGTCTTACTCTCAATTTCTTTTATCTCATCACAGCTTAGTAACACAATGTTCCCTGAGTCAACACGTTTGTGTTGACCACCACATGTTAACTAGCACTGCTCTGTGGAGCTGAAGGTCATGGATTTAATTCAACCACACTTACTTCTTCCTTTTTGGAGTAGAAGGTTGTTCTTGGCTTGAACTGCCTGAGGTACTGGAAGAGAAATCTAGCAGGCATGGAATTTGAACCATTGAACAGCAGAACTTTTTCTAAGAAAATGATCACTTGGGGGACTTGCTCAAGTTGAAGGTATAGGGAACATTCTAAATTTCTTTGACACCCTCCTATTATTTTTGCTCCAGTCTAATAATGGTAAACATAATGGGACAGAGAATAGCACCCTTCTGCTTTTATTTAAAGTTCTCTTTCATCATTTAGAAAGTTTGCTGTTGTGGGGATCCATTGTATTCTACATTTGAAATTATAGACTGTTTGACAAGCTGGGGAGCTTAGATAAATAGGAAGACCCAGAATGTGGCTAAGGAATAACCTTTTTAACAGTTAAAAATATCTGTAGATGGCTTAGGATATGGTGAGTTTTCTACTACTGGAAACGTACAAGAAGAATTTCATGGATGGATGAGTTTCACTTAAGGATCCTTCAACCCACAGGTTCTACTCACTAGACCAACCTTTTCATATTACTTATGCAGGTCCTGACTTCAAGGACAGTTAAGTGCCACCCAGGGGTCATATTGGTTAGTGAAAGAACCAATACAGAGTCATGGCCTCTTTCCTCCTTATTCTTGAGTTCCATCCACTGTCAAACCATGTTCTGTAATGTTTATTTTTTGTTTGGTCAAAAAGTACTATTCTAAGAGTAGTTAAATTAGATTTATTTCTTTTTAATAGACTATTTTTAAGACAGATTTTAATAATTCTTAAAAATAGAAGCATACTTCATGGGACATTATCATAAATATTAAAAGACTTAGCAAACCATTTGAATGACAGTGTGGATGTTTCTGCACTTGTAAATCTTCTATAGTCTCAGCCTGCTAAATTGCTCTAAATGATATATATTTAAAAAGAAGAAACAGTGATTGCAACTTATTTCACTGAATATGTCAAACGTGAATTAGAATATTTGTAAAGTACTCTGAGCTTCTTATCAAAAGTCACAAAAACTGAAAAGTCCTCATTTATTAAATCTGAAATCATCCAGGTTTTTTTTTTTTTAATCCTAGAGGAGAGTCAAGGTTAAATGCATTTACTTTGTCTGGTTAAACCTGATTATGTGGCTATTCTGATGCTGATGAAATGTTGGCAAAGAATAAGCATTCTTTTCATCTAAAATCTGTTATAAGGGAGTATTACTGTATCACCATCTGATGACTGTTGTTTATTTCTCTTTTTTCTCCCATAATGCATGCAAGTTAAACACTCAATGGGAAATAATTTACAACAGGTCTCTGTGCAGTTAAAAACTATTTATTGAAAATAGTAATAATAACCAGCATGTGCAGTGTTTACTGTGTGCCCAAAACTATTCTAAGCACTTTGCATGTATTAATCTATTTAATCTTCACAGTGTTCATATGAGAAAGATACCATTATTATTTCTCCTTTACAGATGAAGAAACAGAATGCCACATAAAGAAATGATGAAGCCAGGATTTGATCCCAGCAATCTGGCTCCAGGGTTTATGTTCTTAACTAATAGGGAATCAACTGTTTGTTTTAATACACAGAACATCAAACTTATGACTCGGCTAATGTTTTAACATCACTGACACATTTTCTTAAGAAATAATTTCAGTAAATAGCTGTGGCATCTTTTCTATTATAACTAGAGCTGCTGAAAATCTTGTAGTCATGACACAATGCATGGAAACAATTTATATGAATTTAGACAGCTTATATTTGTTTAGACAAAAAAATTAGACAGTGTTTTAGGAAGTGCAACAGTTGGAACCTGGAAGGAAATGTAGATATTGTTTATATTTTTCCTTATTTTGTATTTCATATAGTTCCATTGTTTTCAGTTTCAGGGTTTCTGCTATAACAGGAAAAGTATGTGTAAATTCTGGAGTGTAATACAATCTTAAGACTGATAGAACCTGCATTTTATAGACATATCCCTCTAATATTTCATTTTTACTGAAATAAACATTATTTAACACATTATTTCTTCAACCAGGTTATAGGGCTTCTACAGTAAAGATGTATAATCCTATTATTCAGTAGAATGAACAACTGTGCAATTCTACTTCAGACCAACATGCTTAAAGATTTTATATAGATACCTGTTTATATGTTTATTTTTACATATATCCATACCCCACACATATACACTGAAGATAGATTATTGATATTTGATTTTTGTTATCTTGTCAAAAATGATCATATAAATATGGTAAATATATGCTTATTGAACAAATAAAACATCAAATATAATTACATTTTAAAATCTGATCTCCAATTTACTTTACATAAATGCCGATTTTAAAAAAAAACACAACACCTTAAAAATCAGTCAAAGACATGGAAATCAGCCATGTAGAAATCCAAACTTGTAAAGCAGATATATCAGAGGTGAATAGTTGCCTTAAAAGCAACCATTTCCTCTAACACAAGATTAGATCTATCATTTCATGAAATAATAAATTCTCATGGACATTTAGGTTCTTTCCATGTCCTGGCTATTGTAAATAGTGTCCATGAGAATTTATTATTTCATGAAATGATAGATCTGATCTTGTGTTAGAGGAAATGGTTGCTTTTAAGGCAACTATTCACCTCTGATATATCTGCTTTATAAGTTTGGATTTCTACATGCCAGGACATGGAAATAACCTAAGTGTCCATTGACAGATGAATGGATAAAGATGTGGCACATATATACAATAAAATATTACTCAGCCATAAAAATAAATGAAATTGAGTTATCTGTAGTGAGGTGGATGGACCTAGAGTCTGTCATACAGAGTCAAGTAATTCAGAAAGAGAAAAATAAATACTGTATGCTAACACATATATATGGAACCTAAAAAAAAAAAAAAAGGCTCTGAAGAACCTAAGGGCAGGACAGGAACAAAGACACAGACATAGAGAATGGACTTGAGGACTTGGGGAGAGGGGAGGGTAAGCTGGGACGAAGTGAGAGAGTGACATTGACATATATACACTACCAAATGTAAAATAGCTAGTGGGAAGCAGCCACATAGCATAGGGAGATCAACTCTGTGCTTTGTGACCACCTAGAGGGGTGGGATAAGGAGGGTGGGAGGGAGATGAAAGAGGGAGGGGATATGGGGATATATGTATATGTATAAATGATTCACCTTGTTACACAGCAGAAACTAACACACCATTGTAAAGCAATTATACTCCAATAAAGATGTTAAAAAAAATTCTCATGGATTTAAAAAAATATGATTTAATTTTTAAAAATCACTTTGAAGGAAGACTCTCAGATGAAAGCATTTATACTATATTGAGGGGCCTGTGTCTTTCAAATGTATATAATATGATCATTGCAGCTGATTTTGCTCTTATCTTGAATTGATAGAAAGTTATGACATTTGCAGAATTTCCTAGGCTATAAATTCATGTGTTCCCTTTTAAAAAAATTCCCTCAGTGGGATTTAAACACTTTTGCTAAAACATTTTTCATGTTTTTATCCTGTCTAAAGATTGGTCCATTACAGGCAATATAACAGGCTTTGAAAAAGGTTAACTTTAATTGACCTCATGGATTTCTCCCTAAACAAATACATTTTTAAACTATAGGGACTTAACATTTTGGACACTGAAGGTAAAATTAGCTAGATCTTTCAAACATCAGCTAATAGCTCTTATGTGAAGCGTGCCTTCCTATACAGAGAAGTTTGTGAAATGTCTTTCATTTTGTGCTTCACTATATGACTATTTTTGTCTGAAACTTGTCTCCCCATCATGGCTTATTGCTTCACATCCACTGGTGCAGTGCTCAGTAACTTTCTTGAAATGTCTTTTGGGTTAATGATAGCACCTAACCACTCTCTGGAAGGAGGTTATAAAGGTTAGAGAGTCCATTCCCACAGCTGGTCCAAAGTCCCCAGACCATGAAAGCCAGTAATGATAAGTCTGTTACGATTTTTTTAAACCTATTTTATTCAAGTCATTTTAGACTGAATCATGATCTAATCTGTGTAATCCTCTGACTTGGGTCTGAGAGGATAGTGATTTTTTACAGGACAAGCTTCTACTGAGAAGCATTTCTTACATGAGTATTTTCTACCATTCTGGCTCACAGGGACTTCTGATGTTCACACCACTTCCTGTCTGCACAAGGCATGCTACTTAACCACATGTTGCATTGTGTTTAACAGGTCTGTGTGCATCTTGTTTCTTTATTGCTATTCAGGTCTTCAAGCCTTGAAAAAGTTTATATCTCCCCCTTCCTATCTCTTACAGTGACAACCTCAAAAACTGGTCAAATTGGAGATCCTGGAAAAAATATAAATTAAACTGAACTGAGTTGAACTGCCTTATTCTGCTTCTCAGCTGAATTCTGAGGGCAGCCTCACCATCTGTTGCTTATCTACCATCTGGAAGTGGTTCTTCTGCTAATTCCTATATGTGCTCAGCAAAGCTTCCAAGGACTGAGGTCTTTGTCTGACTTGGCCTCTGAAAGTCTTTGAGATTTGGGGCACTGGCACTCTCTCTGGACTTTTCTGTCCAGTAGCAGAAGGCACACCTCCCAGGATCAGTAAGGAAGCTGAACAAAGACCAAACTAGAGTTTTTTGTTTTTTCTTAATTCAGAAAGTTCAAAAAAGTAGGACTAATAGCTAAGAGTAAGGGTTGGATGTTAATGGTGATGATGTTTTTGGTGAGAATTATAATAATATTTAACATTTTTCCCTTTTTTATTTAACATTTTTATTGTTGCAATTTGCCATATAGTATTATAAACACACTACCTCTATTAAGTTATTTATTTCTTAAAATAATATTTTGAGCTAGATATTATCCTCAATTTACAGACAGGAGAATTGAGGTACAAAGGGTTTAAATAACTTACCAAGGTCTACATAGCTAATAAGTAGTAGTGTCAGAATTTGAACCCAGGTTCTAGAACAAAACTTTACTGTAAGTTTTAATTTATATCACAGCATTTTATTATAGTCATAACTCCTGAGAAGACTGGCTGGTATCCCTAATCTCTGAACAATGAACCAAAACCATTATTTCACTTGGATGATGGTTTGCAAGAGACATTGAGAAATCTCTTTTTTCGGGCCTCAAATGGTTCTTAAGCTTTTACATGATAATCCTTTCTTCAGCTGGGAAAAAAAAATGAGTTGATAAACTATCACTGTGAAATCAAAGTTTGGGCTATTCCATTTATCCATAAGTGTAATTAATAGAATTACAAAGAGAAAAAACAATTTTTGCACATGTCCTACTTTTTATGAGACGTGGAGAAAATCAGTGTCTTAGTGCTCCATATTAAAAGCAAAAGTTGTAGTTGGATGCCGTTGCTGTCAATGTTCTTGGGTATAAAAGAGGAAATGGCCTTAGGAAATCTGTCCCTAAGTTGTGTCCACAGAACTTGACTGTGACCTGACTATTCTTTGTATCTCTTAAGATGCTGAGGGTGGTCTCAGACAGTGCGGAGGGCAGGAAAAGCCTTTATCATTTAAGATTTTGAAACAATTGAAAGGACCAAGCAATTCAGCAGCAGAGAGATGAAAAACCAATATAATTAATATCATATTATTAATTAGTATTATCCTGAGTAGAAAATCAAAGGTAGTTTGTTAAAAATTCTCTTAAATGAAGTCTCTTGAAGTTCTGAATTATTGGTATACTGATTTATAAAAATATTCTATTTAAAATTATTAGCCAAGGACAAATAAATGGTCCCCTGATATTTGGAGGATCTCCTAAAATATCTTCAACAGTCCTTGGACAGTTGATGAAACACTCTGCCTCTCTTTAACTTTGACCCAGTAATTGGTCTACTGGTGAATGACACCCTTTCACCAAATAGACGTTATCATCCATAGGGTGCAGATGACCTTGAGGAAGTGTAATGTTTAATAAGCATCATTGACTAAGTACCCTTGGCCACAAAACTTAAAATTGTTCTTTTCTTCATGGGCATCAGCCAGGATCTTGAGGTGTCCATCTGTAAAACTTTGTGAATGTATGTGTAATTGAATTTACGATTTAATCTCAGTTCTTTGCGTAAATACAGTCCCTGGTGATCACTGTGTTGTTCTACATACAAATGACTCAATGAAGGAAAACTGTTTCAGCTTCCCTTGTCTCAGACATGTAGTACCTTGACCCAGCAGTTGCTTAATAAATGTCAGTTTATTCCCTCAGCCTTGCCTGAATTCAGATGATGGATAGTGAAACCTCAACTGAGCTATTTAAAAAACAACAACAACTTTTTTTATGTTGAAAATCAAATATCCAAATCTGAAATCTAAGGTCTTGTTCTCTGCAAGAATGACGAAGTCTAGAAAAAAAAAGTCAATGGCTTTGGATGGAAATTTTAGTGAGCAACTTCTGGTCACACTTTTCAAGCAGAGCTTTCACTAAAAACATCCCTCAATTGTGACCAAGAGACCACATATGAGGAGTTAGTGTATTTTGTTTGTTTATGGATTTTGGTAACTTCCATAGTCCTTTCCTCCTTGCGAATGCCTATTCTTCAGCTGTAAAACAACTTAGAGTCATCTTGAAAGCAAAGAGACAGGTTCACCATTTGGATGTGCCAAAGGGATATTTTTGGGGTACTGGGGGGACAAAAGCACTTTAGTTACACTGTGTGATGGAAAAGTGTTTCTTATTAGAAGTTCCCTTGTGATTGAATGCAGCTGGGACCCATGTGAGCAAGGCTTATGCCCCAATAGTAGATCAGAATGTGCTAGGTTAGACCAGGCAAAGGCAGCTTTCCTTATTGATTCAACAGCGTAAGAGAGGATACTGTCTTTGATTAAGAGAGAAAGGGAGGGAGGGAAGCCTCAATGGCAGTGATACATTAATGTAGAGCCAGGTCAAAACTGAGTCCTTGTGACCTTAACTGCTGTCACTCAGTGACAGGGTAGAACTACCCTGAGAGCTAAAAGGCTGGAACATTTCTTTCCCTTGCAGAATAATCCAGCTTAAAAATGCTGAGTGTGTATCCCTCTGAAGCTTTCTGACAGCTTGCCTCCCTCAAGGGGAAAATTAAATCGGATTTAGTCCTTGTTCTCTTTTTGCAAATAAATTCCTTCTTGTTGCTAGGCTACAAGATAACTTTTAAATCGAGGAACATAGGACAGTGTCTCTTCCTCTGTGGATCTCTATGTATCGTTCCTGCTATGGTCTGAATGTGTCCCCCCAGATTCATATGTTGAAATCCTGATCCTCAAAAATGATGGTATGAAGAGATGAGGCATTGGGGAGGTGTTTAAGTCATGAGAATGGAGCCCTTATGAATGGGATTAGTGCCCTTATAAAAGAAGGTCCTGTGAGACCCATGCCCCTTCCACCATGTGAGGACACAGCATAAAATCTGCGACCTAGAAGAGAGTCCTCATTCAACCATGATCTTGACTTCCAGCCTCCAGAACTGTCAGAAATAAATTTCTGTTATTTATAAAGTACCCAGTCTGTGGTGTTTCGTTATAGCAGCCTGAACAAAGATACCTCCTCACCTCCCTTCTTTCCTCCTTCTCTCTTTTTCTCCTCTGATAGAACCCATCTCTCTTAGATTTCAGTAGTGTATTTGTTCATTTATTAAAAACATGTTTTCTGAGTGCCTACTATCTCTGCTATGTACCTACTATGTGCCAGGTACTGTTTTAGGTTCTGAGGATATAATGACAGACAAAAGAGACCAATTGTCTGCCCTCAAGGAGGGTAGAACTTCTAGAACTCCCTGAAGTTTGTCTGAACACTGACTCTTTCATCAGTAGCTTTATAAATTTGTGGCAAGTAATTTAACTGAGCTATACCTCATTTTCCTCATCATACAATGGGGATAATCTTAGCTCTTAACTCAGTTGGCTTTGATAAGGATAAAATGAAATACTGTATGTAAAGCATTTAGGAACAGAGTGTGCAGTTATGAGCTAGTACAGTTGCGAGATTAGCATAGAATTATTTCAGGGAAATGCAATATCCAAGTACACCCAAGTCACTCTAGGGTCCTGCCAGGAAATGTGGGAACCAGCACTCTTTATATTCAAAGGTATGTGAACAGAGACAAATCAAAATGAGATTAAAGGATACTTTGTGAATACATTGATTGTTTTCACAGTGGCGAAGTCAGATCTATGGCTTTTTCAAAGGGTAGCCTCTCCCTCTTTTATATTTATAATGTGCATCTTAGTAGTAGTAGAATCTTCTCTACCTCTACTCGCCCATTTCCCAATACTTTAAAACTTTTTGATACTGGTGAAAGAGGTAAATCATTTCAGATATTTTCAGACATACTCAGTTCTCTTTGGCAGTGTCTCTCTGTCCTATATGCCTTGCAGGTAATTTTCCTAGTTTTTGACAAGTGTTGTGATGAATTACTAGCTGTGGGTAATGTGTTTCTTTACAGTACTGATTTTAGGAAAATTCAAGCTTTCAGAAAGTTGGAAAGCCATACATTTAATGTAATTTGTCCTGAAAACAACACTTGTCCAAAGAAGAAAGAATCACCACACTTTATACCTTCATTAAATCAATGTCATATTTCTTAAAATTAAAAAAAGTTTAAAAATCATCCTTTTTTAACATAGAGGAAAAGAAAAATCCTAATTTTTTACATTACTCTTTTTTATAAACCTCTGGGTATAGTTTACTCCTAAAACAAGTAAGTTTTTATTTGTTTATTTATTATTATTTTAATGTTAAACTGCATTTACTGCATAAGTAATATATATTTTGGTGAAATAATACTGTTATACAGAGAAGTGTTCCCTTTTTTTTTTACCCTTAGTTTTTTGTCTCTAAATAAATACTCTTCACAAGTCAAAGTAGTCCTCTCAAACCTTGGGTGACAACTTCATTTTCAGTAATCTGGATGTGAAACGTTGACAAAGGTGTTTTTAGAGTTTATTTTGGTTACAGTTGCTGTTTTCCTTTTTTTCACATGCACAAGTACCTCTTACAAGAAGGTTCTAGCCTGGCTGTGTCATAAACCAAGTGTGTGATTTTGAGCAAATAATTTAGCTTCTGTGGGTTTTGTTCTCTTCATGAGTAAGGTGAAGGGCTGAACTTTCTGATCTCTAAGGTTTTTTGTCATCTCTAAAGGTCCCTGGATCTATTAAAATCCATTTCCCCCCCATGGGAGATATAGTATCTGAGATTTGATAATAAAAGTACTGCAGCTTATTCCGTAAGCAAGGTGGAAATCAGTTTCATTACTCTGGGTAAGTAATTAAAAAGACTTGAACAACAAAATGCACTTGACACTAAAACCATATTGATTCTAACTTAACTCTCCTTTGGTACCTCGGGAGACACTCCAGGCTATTGGAAGGCTTCAGGCTACTCTGGGAGCACTGTCCCCATTGGTGCAAATGCAATATTAGACTGGAGTCCCCTGGGATACTTTTGGTTTTAATTTTCCAAATAAATACCAGTATCAACACATTTACTTATCATCTGCTCCTGCCTCATCCAGTACAGAACAGGAAGAACAAAACAAAGATATTCAAGCATTCTGATTGTCATAATTTCAGGTTAAGTAATCTTTACTTTTGTGGCTTCTATACATGAGTGATTAATTAATGGGTATAAAGACAAGAAAAGATATTGAAGATACTGACCTGTGGATCTGAGTGTACTCAATTGGGGATAGAGGGAATGATACCTAGATGGGCACTGAAGAAATTGTTTTATGTGACAGCTGAGGGTACCTAGGTCCCTTGCAATCAGATTTTGCCATTAGACATTTTATTTTATAAAAAAGTTGCCTAACATTTTTTTGGTTTTTTTTGGACAGACTCTCATTCCACAACCTCCTCCCCTCAGTATGAGATAACCGCTGAGAATATATTGTCAGTTCCTTACCTTGAAGAAGGTCATTGTAGATCCATCTCTGACTGCCCCATATTCTATCTTGGTTTGTTTTGCCAGGTCATCTGCTGAATCAATGGGGGATTCCATTCGCTCTACTGTCAAGAAGGCAGCCAGATTGGCAGTGTAGGATGAAATGATGATTAGTGTGAAAAACCACCATATCCCTCCAACTATTCTTGTTGATAGAGCTTTGGGCATCAACTCTGATCCTGTGATGGTATCGCCAGAGTAAGAGAGTTAAACAGTTAGGAGAGAAGGGAAGACCCGTGATTTGACACTAACCTAGAGAGATAATGCATTTTTGTGACACAAAACTATAAATCTATCAAGGTTTTACTCTCTTGCGTGTAGGTGAATAGATGCATTTTTTTAGAAAATGAAGCAAAATCTAAGTGATCTTTTATCATTTATCAATGCTGCTGTTTAAAATGTGATTTATTGACATTTGAAGGCATTAAATGATTTTAACCCTAAGTTATTCTATGTTTAAAATTTATAGATAGTTTAGTTGCTTAGATTTGAATTTGTTTGCTTGTTTCTGCTGAAAAGTCAATCCCAGACTTCTGGACTTTTCTTACTGTCTGATATGCATCTTATTGTTTGAAATAAAATGTTCTAGGTTGTACAACTGTGAAAGCTTTGAAATGCTAACTTACTTTTATTTAATCTTAAAGAATGAGAGAGACTTTCAAAAGATTAACATATCATGTCATTATCACATGTACTTTAATAAAACACTGGAGTTTCACAAATCAAATGAAATTGGATGCAGCCATATTTGACAGTAGATGAATCATTTTTTATTGCTTTATGTTACTTTTGAAGTCAAAATTATTTTTTTAAAGTAGATTCTTATTTAACTGAAAATAATATATTCACTGAAAAGGCAAATTTTGTCCTCAAATAAAGTACTATTTTTTAATTATACTTCAAAGACTGGCTGTTTTGCAGGTGGAAAGGGGCCTTTTCTGCTAAGAACATACATTTTAGATGTTATCAGATGATTCCTGATTATTTGCAAAAAGGTAATATAGAGGCATTTAATGTATTTACCAAAAAAACCTTTCTCTCTTAAAGAAAGGGTACATGTGTGAAGTTTACCTACACAAAGGACAAACATCTGTGAAAACTCTCTAGCTCAAAACTTTTGATCAAACTTATGGAAGGCCATAAATCCAACAGTAGAATCAAAAGGGACAGAAGGGTATATGCAGCACTTACCCCAATTTGATCAATTCATGGATGGATTTTTGGTTAATCTGCTTGCTTGAAATTCACCATTGGTTCTGTACTTAGCATTTCCTCCATGAAGTCGGAGGAATGTTAGAGTTTATGGGACCAGTTAAAAAGTGAAAGGGAAAAACCCTAAGTTAAAAAATCCAAAGTATGAAGTTCAGCAGGTGAATTACCTGGTTTAAAGGAGTCTTTCACTTTTCTGATTGGGTGTTTTGAAGTTTTGTAGTTAATGGCTTAAGATAGAAAGGGACATTGGAGTTTACGAATCTACAAATACATGAGTTTATGCTCAAGTTTAATCTATAAACAGATACAAATATTGCTCATGAAATCAAAGCCAGCTCATGGTAAACAGATAAAGGTCGGCAGAGTTTCTTGGCCTTGAATTAGATGTATTCTTCTAAAGCTATTAGGTATCTTTGTGCTTTATTTTCTTTTAATGAGGTTAATGGCTTCACTGTGGTTTTTATTTCCTTCTTTTGTTTGTTTGTTTGAATTTGGGTGTGTAATAATACTCAGATTTATAACAGTTTTCATTAAATTGCCTCTAAGAATTTAGTAGAATAGTTTGTTGCTCTCTTGTTTTAATCTTTCAGTTTAATGGGATTTATATGTCTGTGGGTGTATGTGTGTGTTTAATGCCCAAGTTTGTTTCATATCTTTGTACTTCATTGATCTAGCAGCCTTGTGGTAGTGTGATATTATTTTAGATTTTTCGTTGGCTATCATTAAAATACAATTTATTTCATAAAATAGCCGTGGGAAATAGGTAATATAGTTAGTAGATATATTTTCTTAGCTTATAGGTATAGATTTTCTGCTGTAAATTTATCCTTATTTTATTTGGCTGCATTTGTGAAAAGATCAGATTTTAATTTATTATTTGTATAATTATGTATTATATGGCAGTAAAACTGGACAGACGGATAACCAGCTGTTGACATGTAATGATAAATTCACATCTATCACACTTTAAACTAATACATATTTATACTTTTGGATGAAGTGGTCTTGGAACTTAAAAATAATTTGTAGAAACCTACTCAGGTTACATTTCAAATGCTTGGTAGACGGTATGAATTATATTTCTCAACATTTCATCTTTTTAAAAAATTTCACACAATTTTGCGACTTTCATGACTCTCAACATTAATTTACATACTTAGAAATGACTTCGCTCAAGTAGAGATGATTTTTCTAAGTTCAGAATTCTAGAGTATGAAGTTATGAAAGTAATAAAAGTAGAATAAAACATCGTTAGAAAATATTTGGGATGAGAGACAATACTTGCTGAAGTCTCTTTACTGCCTTTTATGGCAGACATGACAGCCAATCCTGATCCAGACTTTGCTCACGCTCTGTAGAAAAGAGAAAGCCTGATCATCACATTAAAAAAGAAATTAAACAAAATGATTTCCAAGTGAGTACAGTGATAAGCTTCTGCTAACAAGAGCACAACAGTCAATACATAAGTTAGCTACCTGGTCCAATGCCACATGCTAAGGACAAATGCACTAACAGTCACCAGTACTGCAAATTTTTACATTTCAATATATGTTTCACCTGACAAATATTTAAAACTTCTTGAAAAACAAGCAGAGTCTGGTTGGGGTTGACTGTCACGTACCCAAGGTAGTGGTAACTAGCAGACACTGCATCCCACGGTTTGCTGTGGATGATGGGAAACTCCAAACAGGTAGAATATAAAAGAGAAATTTTAGGGGCGGGAACACTCATATGACAGAAGGCAGTCACAGTCATACGTACATGCACAGACTTGCCGTGTGCTCTATGAAACCCAAGTCTATATTTTTCTATTCTAATGGCACAGGAAGGCAAGCTATAGGGAAAGAGGGGAGTCTCTCACTCTTTGAAAGTAATTGTTCACAAGATAAATGCCTTAAAAAGTAAATGCAGTGGTAAAGCAGTATATGTCATCTAATGAGTTTTCCTGCAGGATTTATAGTTCTGTGCTATGCTCTAAACTCATGCAAGTGATTTCTAGTAAATCAGGTGCTGTGTCTACACCTATTTGGCAGTGCCTGAATAAACTACACTTAATTGCATGATGAGAGGTTTTACTCACTCTCTTCAATTATTTTGTATTTCCACACTAGAAACCCTTGCTCTCTCTCCCTGGAATTTTTAGAGACAGACTATATACATTTCGAGTAGATGATAACAACTCCCTCATGAAAAGCCTTAGGGTTCACACCTAAGTAACAAACATCTTTAATATATATCCTAGTTGAAATTTCCTTTGCCAATTTATTTTGCAACTTGTTGTCAAATGAGCAGATATTCCAAACACAACAGCATCTGTGACTTATGATTTTCTTAAATAAATGCACTTATCTTGAGAATGGTTTTCTATACCATACGTCTGGAATCAAAGCTGAGGAATATCCACAAAAGAGTTGGATTTCTTCCAAAGGTTAAAACAACTCACTCCTCCCTCCCCACCAAAATCAAAATCTTCCAAATCATAGAAAATGTATAAAATATATTACATTCTTATGGTTTGAATTTCATTTCCCCCAACTTCTCCAGTTTACTGTTGCTATGGTTACCAACTGATGGAGATCGTAAAAGGTTACTGGGAAGCTAAGATGAATCCCTGTAGGGTCTGTCAGAGTGGTAATTAGTTGACAGTTTTAGGTACTGTGAGCTATTGGAAGAATGTAAGTCAACCTAATTTTCAAAGGATTCAAACTTTAATCCTTTTCAACCTCTAACTTGTGAAGTTAGGAAAAGACTGATATCTCCATCTATGCCAATTTGTAAACAGCTTCTAAGATAATTTATCCCTTCCTTCTCTCTAGGAAAATTTGTGTTCATTGCTTGATAGTAAGTCTTATTTTAGATATATAGCAAAGGAGTTTCATTTCTGTCATATTTTTTTTTTATTTTTAGAACTGTCTAGGAAGCCGGGTTCTATCTTTTTGATTCCTGAGATAGTTTTTAGCCTACCGTCTATCTTCTTGGTGGAATTTACCAGCATGAAAACCTGTCAGCAGACTGTGGGATGTGTGTGACAAAGATGCGCAACCTTGTACCTTGTTGCATGAGAGCTCCAACTCCAAACCAGAAACTGTTTAGTAAAGTAAAATTGTTTTCCACCACGTCTGAGTCAGGATTGCATGGGTGGGGGTTATACCACTCGTAGGGTGTAAACCTGTGGTAGTTAACAGAAACAGTCTGTAAACATGAGATAAATATATGTGGCACCAGTGAAAACCCACTGAACAATGCAGAACAGCCAACAGCTAATGATGGACGCATCAAACCAAACAGTAGGCCATATTCATAAACTTACAGCTTTGGTGGGCAAAGTGCAAAGGAGACTTTAGACATTATATTTATCAGACTTCTGTGTTGTAGTCAAAGCCCATTGGTTGTCTGGAACTGTACTCCACAGATCTATGTCTACTAAATTGTTCTGAGTTTTCACTCATTTCCATTTTACTGAACAACTAGATGGACTGTTAAAGAGAGGTTCACTCATCCCGAGTATTTACCCCACAAAGTAGCAATGACAGTGACACACACACTGTTGCATACCAGCTACAGTATCAAGATACTGTGTTGCTAGGTGCTGTGGAAGGCACAAAAACAGAGGGGTGACTGGACTTCAAGAGGTATCTATGGATAGAAGTTTAAAGGAGTCTGTGTGGTCTAGTGATTTCATAATGAATCAAAGGAGCTGCAAGTTTGAAACAATTAATAAACAAAAAGAATGTCTAGATTGGGATGTATTAATGCTTTTATGATTGTATATGGAGATAAAAATCACAATCCTTAAATGAAGAGATAAAGTTCAAACTTAGAAGTATCCTGGCCCAGGCACAGGGGTTCATTAGTGTTAAGGACACAGCATGTCTCAATGGAGAGTTTTAGATTCAGACACTCTAGGTTCATTTTGAATTGTTTCTAGAACTATGAATTGTGGTCACCTGATCACCAACCCTCGTTAGTTAGGAAGTCAACCTTGAATAAGTAACTTAAGCTCACTGGCTTCAGTTTCCTTATTTTTAAAAAAGAGGGAATCCAGATATCTCTAAGGTGTGTTAAAATAAAAATTTGAGGAACTGAAGAGTTTTGGTTCTTCCTCTGTTTTCTAAACATCTGTCTGATCTCTACAGCCCAAGGAGCTCCCTGCTCTGTGGTTATATTTTAGGACTATCTTTCCAAGGGGCACTTATTTTTCCAAAAAGACATTAGCAGGTGCTCTGTAAAGTGATCTGGAAATGATTAAATGCAGTAGTCCTTAGCACTGGAAGCTTTGCCGTTTGCCATTGGGTCTTTTAATGCAAGCAGGAGTAATGTTAAAACACCATAAAGCCAATGAGAACATATGGAATGCTCTCCAGCCATAAGGTTTCAGCAGTAAACAATAGCAGGTTGCTGACACTTGGGGAGTTAGTATTAAAGTGAATACATTATCTAAAGCGAAAAGCAGGGCACACTGTGAATCATGCACAAGGAACTGGGCAGACAGTTCCTTAATGAAAAACCATTCTCTAAACCCCCAGACACCTTCTGAAAAGTATACAGCATCTCCTCATCAAGTCTTAGGGAGACTGGGATAACAGCCTTGTAGTTTATCCCCCAGTAATGGCATCTGAATCATGACTGCACCTTCTCCACAGCTGCAGGGCACACAGTGCAGGTTCCTGTGAAGCTTATGAATATAGCTTTAATTGACAATGCCATGCCAATACATTTTAATTACTGTTTCAACAATATAATTAAGTTTTGAATTTATACTCTCTTATAACCATAGTAGTTTGCTGAGCTGAAGAACTGAATACCAATATTAATGAACCTACTAATTGAAGCAGTACACAGAGTAAAGATGCCGTTACTTAAACAATATCATTGTCACTTGTACAATAATTAAAAAATATTAAGTGCAATAAATTAGGCAGATTATGCATTCAAAGGAAGGAGTTTTTCTAAACAGATCATAAAACCTGGCAACCACCAGCCCCCTGATATTCTGGCATTTCTCCCCTGTATATGCTCTGATGAATGAGATCACCACTTTTCTCTTTGGAATGCTGCATCTAACTTGGTCTTTTTTCAGTATTTCATACTTTGCAGTTCTAAGTGAACAATTAATCTAATTTTCTATGGCAAAAAAGAAAACTGTCTAAACAGCAATGTGATTCTGCCTGCTCTGCAGAGATATTTTAGATCCTTTCTCTCTGAGATTCTGAGTGACTTGGGGAGTATGTGGACTGAGGAATATTAAATAGTGATTTGATGCTGTGTTGTAAGACACTGACTTTTCGTAATGCAATAGACCTACCTGTTGCCTACCGGATGTAGATATTTCAGCTTGAAATTCCTAATGCCTGCTTAAAGATAGCTAGTGTGACAGTAATGTCAGCACCAGGAAGTCTGGGAGAAAGATTAATACATGACCCACACCAATGATATTCTGAAGCTGCTATCTTCAACTGATACTGATTTTTAGTGAAATGTCAGAGAAAGGGACAAATATGCTTAGAATTTATGTTAAAATTTGCACATAGAAGAGTAGCATTATATTGAAATACAGAGGTTAATTTAGGTTTCATGTTTATATATGCCAGGCTTTTACTTGAATGGAAGATATAAAATGCTGGTCATACTGAAGATTTCTAATTAAGAGATTCTTTTTATGGCTGAGAATAGATATTAGGGTGTATCAAGAAGAGGGAGATCTATTCATCTTTTAATGGAGGAAGCTCTATTCGATCTTGTAGCGTAACTGTTGGGTTGGTATTATAACTGTAGAGTTATAGTCAAAGGTTTTCTTGATTTTTCTTTGGCAGAAGCCAACTTAAAAAATGTTCATTTTAAGAAGATGAGCATAAATTATAAGATGTAATCAGACATTATATTTGGATATTTGGTCTATCTAAATTTTGTGTTCATGATGGTTATAATTCCTTGGGATTAAATACTTTACAAAAAGTAATTTAAAAAATGTCAACCACAAAACAAAAACACTGACATGCACATTTGTAACAAGTCATAGTAACTAAAAAAATTATATGGCTTTCCTTAGTTTGTCTAACTTTATAAATTCAATTCATTTCAGCAAATGGTTTGTAAGTCTCTGTCTAGTGAGAGCATTAGCCTAAATGCAGTGATGGGCTTTATTTTTCCCCTTTAAAAAGACAAGAAAGGATATATTTCAAAAAGCAAATTCAAAAGCCTCTCTAGAGCTAAAGATGATTAGGAAGTTAGCTGTTTTTCATTTCTATTTCACTAACTTTGAATGCAAACCACTAAGGTGGTAACAGAAAGTCATTTTACATATTAGCTTATGGATGCAGAGTGACCAAGTTCAAGCTATGATGGTGGGAAGTAAAAGTGAATTGGCACATTTATTTGATCAGGATTTTGTCTTTAGGAATCACCTCCAAAATATATTTAGTGGCTTTATGACGTAGAGGCAGGAATGGATTCAAAGGTGTGGAGAAGCTGAATGTAGCTGAGAGTACAATCCCCATGATAGTGCACTTGTACACTGCAGGGAGTTATTTTTTATATTTTTATATTTTCTATGTTTTACCACCATGCTGTTTGCAAGTTTGCATTTGATGCATGACATCTCCACTTCCCCAAGACCCAGAGTGAGAGGAAAGACAGTGAGAAGGGAGTGACAAGGAGAATAAGCTAAATAAAGAAGAGCTGGTTTATAAATGATACTTGGTGAGTAGGAATGTTGAGTGGATAGTATTGACTAGGGGAGAAAGGAGGTTGCTTTCTTAACTGAAACAGAATGAATTTAGAAAAGGTAGGGCTCTGGTTCATCAGGAGGTTATAGAGGAACAGACAAAATGAGGAGGGGAAAACTACTGAATGCTACATTATTTTGACATATTCTGGTGGTAAAAATAAGGCCATTTAAAGGCACACTTGGTGTCAAATGTAAAAGAGAACTTTCAACCTGTATGCTTGTGAGAATTTCTGGTTGCTGTTGACATGTTTTTTTCTTTCACTGATTTTGGTCAAGTCAGTGTGATAAATGATGTAATTACTTGCTCATCAACATTGTCTTGCCTATTCTACTCATTAGCATCACTGTTTAGACAAAGCAGTGAGCTGGGGAATATGGAAACTCACTTCTCTGTTGCCCTCTGCTGCTTGGATTGCTCTACTAGCCCTAGAATCACCCAGCAGGTGTGGGCCCCAAATAGAGGAATGGAACAACAAGCCAACACAAGATTTCTAATTTATTGTTAGAGAGTACATCACTTTAGGGTGGTCATTTATTCAATGGCCATTCTAGGGCATTATTCATTTCACTTATGAGCCAGTAATGAGAAATGCCCTTCCAAAGGTGAGTTATTCATCTTTGAAAATTTGATACTCAAAGCACTATCATCTTTAATTATTTAGAGCATGGTTATTCAAACTTGATGCTATTGACATTTTGGGGTAATTCTTTGTTGTAGGGGGAGGGCTGTCCTGCACACTGTAGGATGTTTAGCTACATCCCTGGACTCTACCTACTATATAATAGTAGCAACCTCCACCCTCAGTTGTAACAATCAAAAGCTATTTACAGACATTGCTGGAAATGTCTGGAGGATAAAATGTTCCCTGGAGGATAAAATCTCTCCTAGTTGAGAACCACTGATTGAGTATTAATGTATCAAAGGATAGTATGACTCTACATACTGACAATATACTATTTTATGAGGTAAGACACATGGAAAGAAAGCTTTGGTCATTATTTAAAAGTAATTTAATATCTGGACAAAATTTGGAAAACAGTCTAGGATTTGGTAATGGTACACTTTATGAAGTATAGAGAACTTCGAAATATTCATTTCATATTGAACATATGTGACTCACCCACATGTGAGAGCACACATTTATTCGCTTTTACTATGTCTGCTTTATGGATCTGTAAGACCTTTCCAAACTAGGTTATTTTTCCCAGCTTTCTTTATAATTATGCTAGGGAAAGAGTTACCTGGCATTAATCAAAACCATACAGTGAACAATGACAAAGAACTAGCATGAAGAAAGATTTCTCTTAGAAATTCCTGGAGGGAAAACACAAATTGATTAGAGAAAAAGTTCACTGAGTTTTGTTGAAGGATGAAAAAGGTTGAAAATGAATAGAGGACATAACAAAGCAATCATTTTTTTTTACAGGGTTTGTCTAGGGATATCTACTGTCTAAGCCAACAGAAAGATAAAGCAGCTGTGTTTCCAATTCAGTATCAAAGGTATTTAGAAAATATGATCTACTGAATGGTATAACAATCCTTTGAAAAACTGTGTAGAGCAGAATGGTTAAATGTAGGGTTATCTCAGAAAATAAAATCTAAACTGAATCATCAGGGTAGCATAAAGATTTCATGCCTCCAGACTGGATATATAACTACTCTTTCTTTTTATTGTTATTTCCAGAATTCTCTTGTTAACTGTCTAATTTTTTTAAAAAATAAATTTTATAAAATTTTCAAAGTATTTGTTTTTATTCCTGAGGATTTCAAAATCTTGTTTAATCCAGTGCTTCTTATTTGCTACAACAATTCCTAGCTAACTTTTTCTATTTTGCTTAATATTTGCGAATATTCCAGGGATCAAGAATCTGGACACAACTTTTCTCTTTCCTGTTGAAACATTTTAGATTTATTAGCTGAGCTATTGCTTTTGTGGCAATATAATTCAGGGAAAAATGGGTACATAACCATTTTACATTGCTTTAAGTACTGATAAAATGAAATTAATATAATATATAAAATTGTCTTCCTATTATCTTTTAAAATTACCTTTATGAATAATTAGAAGATATTCATTTATAGAGTGGCTTTTATGAGGGAGAACTTGACAGAATAGAACACCAGGCAAAACTAAAAGAATACTTTGAAGTTCTTGAACTCTGTCTACCTCTAGAGCATACAGGTCAACCTGAGACTGACATAGATCTGTTGTAAGTTTAGTAGTTCTCTAACTTACCTTGCGATCACAAAGAGTACACAACTGACTCCTAAACAGGCTAAGAGCACATACATCCAAATGTCAGGAGATAGAGGGTTGAGGAAGGAGAAGACCCCTGGATTGGTGCCATTGGGCTTATGGTAGAGAATGCTGATGCCCAGGGTCATGAAGGGTTTGGAGAAGTCTATGACTTTTTCCCGCACGTAAGTGATGGTAAGAGGAGCCACCGCCAGATCAGCCCTCTGCAAAAGCAAGTTTGAACTTGTCACCTTAGTTGTCTACCTTCCTGGTGAATGTCTAGACTTTTCCTGGTTCTCCTGATTCCTATTCTCAACTCCAAATGCTTCTCACACAAAAACCTTCTGTGCTGATTGACTCTAATATAAAAACAGTTGATTTACACAGTTATGTTTACAAAATAGTATTCATTAGCAAAGAGAAACCAGACAGTGTGAAACATACACACACACAACATATATATATATATATATATATATATATATATATATATATATACACATACATATTCTGGGACTAAATGGGGGAAAGAAAACTGCAGAAGAATGCCTTTAAAAAAGGGCATGTGAGAAAAGTAAGAAATGAGCAACTAGATCATAAAAGTAGTCAATGAGATTTTGCTCTGAGCTGTAAACTTCAGAACTCTTTATCTAATCTAAGAATCATTCAAGGTTATTCTTCAGTAGGAGGGATGGGCCCATAAATTTTTATCCTCAATTTTTCATTACTTGCCCTTCTAAGTGGGGAAACTACATTGGTAGGTTGTTTTCTCCCACTTTTCAAGCCATTTTTATGATTTAAAAAAATAAATAAATAATACATGTCTTCTGACACTGACTCAACCATTTTTTCTCTTTTCTTTTACTTCTTCTCATTATGCACTTTTTTTGACATTTAAGACCCCTATGTAGGAGATATAGTTTTGCTTACATGATCTATAAGTTCTTTGACCATTCCATTCCACTCTCCTTTGTCATTCTGAGCTCCATATTTGCCATCAGGGACAAGTTTAACATCATAAATGAAACCCAGGATGTTTGACAATTCCTTCAATAGATCCAGGCAATATCCTTCAAATCTGTCATTTCCATACAGGGGCTTATCAGATTTCCTGTACATCACATAGGGTTCTTCCTATATGAAACAAATCACATATGAAACCCTGTTATAATGAAAGGCAGAATTTACTTACACAAGCTCTATCAACAGCCAGAAGATATAAAATATTTGAAAATTATTTTTAAGATTTGAGAATACTAAAGAAAGTCACTTTCCCTTCTGCCTTTGCTAAACTCATCTTTTGTACCTCCTCTACAAATATAGAACACTTCATATATTATTTCACTCCCTCCTCTCTCTTTGATTGAGAGTTTTTCCCCTCCACTGCTGAGGGCAGAGCTGTGAGTGAATGGTGTCATAGAGACACAATCATTTTTGAACTTTAGGTCTAGCAGAGAAGGCAGGGGTTGATCTGATGTCTGGATGTCTGGCATGCAGCTGTGCCCACACCCAAGCTTCTAGTGCTAGACCCACCCTCCCTCCTGGCTTTTATCTATGAGCTTCACCTACTTATAAAAGGGAAATCTAAATCAGCAAATATATTCCCTTGTTCTGCAAACTTCCTGTCTACTAAATACTCTGAATATTTTAATTTTCTCATTTCTCAGCTAAATTGCATCTCAACTTCACTATTCCCTTATTACTTACCTATTTTTCTTGGTTTCATTCAGGATATCTTATTCAAAGGCCATTTCAGTGTCTTCTTTTATCATCGATTCCACTTTCTTATTTGAATGCATCTTAGAGCTCACATCTGGTAAATTCTTTGTTTATATGCTTATGTGATAAATCCCCTATCCTATGAATAATGGACATTTCCTTAAGTCTGTGTATCTATAATCTTATTAATTAATTTGAATAAATAAAAATTTATTTTTATTTATTATTTATTCTCATTTGAATAAATAAAAATGTATTTTATTTTATACAATCATAATAGTTACTACATTACTGATCTGTCCTTTGTGTTTAGGCTTATCCTCAAACAAACTGATAGAAGTAGAAAACTCTGTATTTCCATGAGAAAGTTTCAGAGAAAGTAGACACCAGGAAAACAAAATGGTTTTCATTTTGGATGAATAATTCTCTGAAGCTAACTGTTTCAGAAATAAATTGGCCTGACATCATGTACTAAATCAAAACAGGAAGGTCCAAAAGTGAAGATTTTAGAGGTGGCCACTCCCTTTACTTCTTGGATTAGGATAGAGCAAAGAGGGAGAACGAACAACTTGTGAGTGCACAGTTGCTAGATGGGGGCATGACAGGGGTTCCAACACAGAGTAGGAGGTACTTTTACCTGGGCTTTTGAAGAGCAGTTAATAAAGGGGCTATTTACAGAGGAATGAGCAAGACAAAGGGAGGCAACAGGGATGGTGGTGAGAATTGTACTGGGATATAGACACCCAGGGAGCAACATAATTAGGAAGCTAGGGTTGAGGCAGAGAGGGAGGAAAGAGTGTTCCAGGAGTCCAGTGCAGTTAGCATATGGAGGCAGGATCATTGACAGGGTAGAAGCTGTGGCTGTGAAGGACAGAGGTTCTGACAATACTGTTGGGAAACAGCGGAAGAAATCTCCTTGGGTCTCTTCCTCCACTTCCCTGGTCTTAGTCTCTCCTTGGTTGAAACCAACCAGCAGCCAGAGAGCAAGGGAGACCAGCTGGGTGGGGCTAGAGAGTGGAGCAAAACAGAGATGAGAATGGATTGGAAGTAGGAAATCTTCGGAACAATGTTGGAAGCTGATAATTCAATCTATTATAGGTACACACAAACATATGCTTCTAGTGTCCCAGTTAAACATAGACATTTACAGAGAGAGTTGTTGGCATGAAAAGGATAGTTGAGGAATCCTTCAAGGTCTAGAGTAAGAGTCTGGATAAGATGCCCTGAATTCCACATAGTCAACTTACCAGAATTGTGGTGACGATGAGCGTTCGGTTGGCGAGTGAATCGGTGATATTATTGGACCTGTCTTTGTTGCCGTCTGTCATGTTAAGCCCACTGTTGGAGTTCCAAATCCCAATCTACACAGAACACATTACATCAGAGGCTGCTGGCAGTCAGTGATGGCATTTATGCTAAAGAGAGGTCCCTGGTACACCAGGAATAGGCACAAAAGCTCATAGTCTGGGAAGAAGACAACAGGGCATCACAGTGGAAGCTACTAAATGTGGGAAAACAAAACAATGGAAGAATGAGTGTGTAGATGGAACAGAAAATTTGTGCTATGTGGGGTGGAGTAGGGGGAGGTCTTTTTGTTTTTAATTTATTAAGTTCAATGTTCTGTTTTAAATTAAGAATTTTTAAATGAGTATTGGATTTTCTTCCAATATGTATTTGTTGAACAACTACTTATATGACAGGGATTCTTCTAGGCCTTGGAGGGCATAGCAGTGAACAAAAGAGATAAAAATTTCTGGCCTTGTGGAGCTTACATTTTATTGATACAAACCTTGTGTTACCAAAGTATTACTATCAATGCCTTTAAAATTTATAAGAAATGGGATGGAGGAGGCAGGATGGATAGTGGAGAGATCAGGCATCTAAAAGGGAAACGTAAATGGAAGAAAAAGTGTGGATGAGCAGTAAACTAAGTTCTAGGCCTATTTTACTGGAGGAGTCAGTGCTGGGTCGGGGTGCCTCTTGTGAAAACTAGTAGTACTCCGTTCATACCTTCCTTGTACCTCTGTTCTGGACCTTCTTCTGTTATTATCATCTGTTTACCTGTCTTGTTTGTTCACTTGACCATGAATGCCTTCAGTGAAGGTATTCACTTTTATTGCTTATTGATCTTTTTATCTATCACAGAAGCAATCATTGTGATTGGCAGTCAGTGAAGCCCATTGCTCTTTTAAGAAATAATAAGCCAAATTTCCTCCAGTGGCAAAGTCATTTCTGGGTTATAAGACCTTGTAGAAGTATATTGATTTGTTTTGCCTCTGGGGACAACCTAGGAAAAGAGCCTCAGAGAATCGAGTTCTTTGAAGCCTTCTGTAGGCGTTTACTGCCAGCCTAGTGAGATGGGATGCAAACCTGGTTGCAGTGTGATATTGGACAAGATACTAAACTTTCTGAGCTTTCGTTCTCTAACTATAAAATATTTTATAGGGATGCTGAGCATATCAAATGAGCAGAGGCATGTGAAAGTGTTGGTATAAGCGCTGCACAAACATTAACGAAGGACATCTGAATGACTGCCTCAGTAATTTCTTTAAGCTTGTCCTGTTATGAAAGAACTTGGAATTGTTAGCGAATTTTTTTTGAAATTTATAAGCTGATAAAGTAAAGGAACTATGAAAAACAGGGTCAGTTTAGGAACACCAACACTTGGACATACTCTGGGATGGACAGGGTGGACCTATGCTTGATCTCTAAATATACTCTTCCAATAGGAGGACACTGGCTAGCTGGACAGAGTATGAGCTTTCCAGATATACTCTTGTCCAGATTCTAATTTTGCAATTTACCAGCAATGTGACCATGGGCAAGTTAATTAACCTTGCTGTGGCTCAATTTCCTCACCAGTGAAATGGAGACATTTGAGCTTTCCTGATATTTAAATAAAGTTTTACCTGTGGGAATGTTAGGCTTCTTTCCTTTTCTATTTATTTACTTTGATTTACTGCCTAAATGCAGCAGCTGATAATTCATTTAGCTTGACAAGTATTCTTTTTAGAAATATAAATTCTTTGAGGAAGTTGCAAGTACTGTATCACACATTCACACATCAGTGCGAACTATTTCAGTTTCACTGTGTTCTTTCTATACTTAATTAGAGCTAGTTGGCTGGTGACATAGGAGACAGGTCTAGATAAATGGGGGTTTGGGGTATTTTTTGCATTTGAAAGTATTCCATCCTGTCTATAGAGAGGGTATTAGAGGTAGGATTAAGCTGTAGGTTAACACCTTTAATAACCATTCAGTCTTTCCAGGATCAAGAGCGATGTTCATCACTTAGAATGCACACAACACATGTCTGCTGATTAAAGAATCTTTTCTTTGTCTGGCTTTAAACCCAAGAAAGGGGGACCATATTTTCTTTCCTCTCTTCTAACCTCCACCCCTACTCTCACTTTTTTGGGGCAGGGACCCTCGCTTCCAGGAAACGTATCTCAGGCTAACCACAACTGGGAATCTATTGGTTTTCATCCAAAGCTATGCTTTAGGTTGTGAACAGTTGACTTCTAACTCTATGAAGACTGTGTCTAAATTGGGCCCTGGCTGTGCTTTTAATTAAAGCTTGACTTAGGCACTGGGGAGAATGGAACCTAATTTTTAATTAAGTATTGAAAGGTGGAGAAAATAACTGTGTTTTTAGCCAATTTGTTAAGTAATGAAATGTGTTCTCTGTAACTCTTATTTCTATTAATGTCAAGTGTTTAAAGGACCTATACTAATATTTGCAAATGGCAGGGTTGAATGGCCTTGCAACATCACTCCCTTTTAAAATACAAACTTGAAATTGTAGACAAATACACCCCACAGCTTAACATCTGGCTTTTTTTCTTTTATTAACCTCACTAAAAGTGTGGAAGATCAGATATCATTGCTGATGTAGTTCTAATCAAATGATTCCCAAAGTCCCATTCAATGTAAACTTTCCTCCCTAAAATGAGAAAAAGGAGATTATTTTTTCCTACTATCTGTGTAACAGAAGTTTCCTCAAATCTAGACTAAAAGAGTTTCAAAGTATAGTAACGATCAAGCTATTCCTGGGAAGTGGACAGTTTGGAGTTTGGAGTACGTATGGAGTTTGAATGACCTCAGCCTTCTATTTTCAAACCTTTTAATCACCAAAGCAGTAGAGTGCGTGTGTGTGTGTGTGTGTGTGTGTGTGTGTGTGTGAGAGTACGTGTGTGTGTGTTTGTGCGTGCGTGCATGCATGTGTGTGTCTTTTGAACCTAAGCTGTCCACTGACTTTACCCGTTAATTGAAGTAAATGAACACGTGAATGAATGTCTCTTTCTGAAAAAGCAAGATTCCATGATTCATGTGTATTAGGGAGAGGGACACAGTTACCCAGATGCCAGGGTGTTTAGCATTTCAGTCCTGTTCTCCGACCTTGGAGGAGGGCTTCCAGGAAGCGGAACCTCAGTTTTCAAACTGTAGCAAAAGCAGTCAGCAGCAATTCACCAGTGAGAAGTAGTGGACGGTAGACCAATTATTTGTTGGGAGGAAGGCTCAAAAGCGAAATTGTCTGGCCCTGCCTTCTTTCACTTTGTAAACTGGCATGAGGGAGCAGCCATTTATTATCTCAGACAACAGAGGGAAGCATTTTAAAATGAGTGCCCAAATGCCATTAAGCAAACTTTTTTAAAAGAAGTAATGCAACAAAAGGATGCTCAGAGAGTGACTAATATCTATCTCCCAAACCTGGTATGTGATTCACATAAACTCAAAATCCAAAATTTCGGAGTGAAATAACCGAGCACCTAGGGGAAAAAAAGTGTATCTGTTTTGTGTATCATGAGCTTTATGAACACATATTTTTAGTGATGGGTTTTGTAAAGACTGCTGTATCCGTCTTTTGGAAAGAATTTCAGGCAGACTCTTCTCTACTGAAAAACGTCAGAGCGCAGAGAAGAGCTTTTGGAATTTGAAGACGATGGGGGTGAATCCTTCTCTTGTAAGATGGAGTCTTGTAGGGAAAGGGCAATGTGTTTGTTGGGTCTCAATAGGTCTCATGTGCTAGCGCTCAGGTTACTGTAAATTGTTGATGAGCAGGCATAACACAAAACACCACATCACAGTGTATACAACTTGCAAAGTGGGCAACGATAGGTCAGCAGGAAGGAGGAGGCACAACGGCATGGAGGTAGGAGGAAAGCCAAGAAGTGCAACCCTGGGAAGTGGGGGTGATTATTGCAGTTTAGTGACAAATAAAGGACATTCCCCTCCTCTGAGTAAAATTTCAGGGCTTAGATTTCATTCCCTAGGATATTTGGTTTGAATTAATTCAACATTGCATAAAGTGCCTGGAGTCTCAAGCTGGATTAGTGTTAATAAGCTTCTTTCTGGGTGCCAGTTAGGTTCATCTACTTATTATCAGAGAAGAGATGGGATTGCCTTCCCTGTGCCTTTGGTAGCCTGATTCACTGAAGATGAAAACAAGGTTATTAAACCCGTTTTTAAACCTTTGTTTTAAACTTAAAAGCAGGACATTTTGGAGCTCATCTGAGTACTACCAAAAGGGAGACAAGGTTTTTGACTACAGGGAGAAACTGTTTACACTTTCTATGACTTAACTTATAATTCAAAAGATGAAAGTGAACCTGACAAAACTGTTCAAGTTGAACAGTAATTTAAGGTCCATCTGTCAATCAACAAATAGTTTAGCAAGTGGTTTTAGAGAGAGAATGAGAGACAATGTTTGCATATCACTGGGGCATTTTCCTGATCTGAATGTTTGTAATGTCTAACATTTGCTTCTGTAATAAATCTGTGCACATTCTTTGACAACATGATACTAGGTGTTATGATTTACAAGGTAATCTCATTTCCCTTTCAAAACCTCTAATGTTTTTGTCCTCTGGAAACTGGGGTTCTAAAACAAATTGCAAAACAAAATGCACTGACAATTTTTGCTTTACTGCATAAAAAAAGATAGTACATAAGAAAAGGGAATTTCTAAAAATGGCTCGTATTTTGTGGTGGTGACGTTGAAGGAGATGTCCCAGCCCTTCTGAGCCTTAGCCTATCTGACTAGTCTGATGGATCAAATCTACTGTTTTTATGCCCTTTAGGGAAAAATATTTAGTGATTCGAGAAAGAATATCAATGACCCAGTGTCTGCTTCTGTTGCAGTTACCTGCTTTCAGTCCTAACAGGGACGGATCCTACCCAGGAGAAACAAAAATAATCTAGGGGGAAATATTTAATCCATCATTATTTAATCTACCTCAAACCTGTTTCAATTCACAGGCAATGTTGTTGAGAGACAACATATTCAATCATCCCCATTCTCCTTTTATATGGAATATCGCCTCTAAACTGCAATTGGAGAGCTACTGGTCTGGGAAAACTGGAAGGATGCAGGTTTTTCCTTTGGTATTTCGCACTCCACCCCCAGATTTCCTGCAGTTTTTGTCCGTGTACAAACCTTCTTCCACACTTTATATAAGTGTTTAGACACTTCGCCAGGAACCTTGGTTTTCAGAGGGAAAAATAAAAATAGCACTTAATTAAAATGGAGCATGGAAGCCAAAAGTTATCATGGTGATTAAGTGTTCACAGCATTACATTCCCCACCCATTATTGGGAATCTTGTATCTTAATTCAATATAAAGCCTGAGAATAGGTACCGTAAAACGATGAACCAAGTACTGGGTCCCACAGAAGTTACTTCTACTAGGTGGTACAACCTGATTTTCACTTTTCCTTTTGCACACCAAATAAATGTCTTAACGTTCTTTTGAATATGCACATCTATGCTGCAGAATTAAAAGGTCTTTATCATTCCTTAAGAAGACATGTTAAAGGACATGTTAAAGATTAGTCAATCGACCAATGAGAAAATAGGCTTTTTCTAACAACTTTCCCTGTGGACCCTGCAAAAGGCTGACATGAAAAGATTGCCCATTTCCTCCCTTGACGCCTGAGAAGGATAGGTTGGCTTCTCCCATTGCTTTAAGGCTTAATCAGTCTTCTCAGGAATTGAGCCCAAGTCACCTGAAGAAAGAAATGTTATTGCAAACAACGAAGAGATAAAGAAACAAATTGAGAAAACACTTTCATCTAATTTGATTTTGCTTTTGTTGGAAAAACACCAATAGAATGTGCATAATATTGACGTGTATAAATAGCTGGAAAAGCATAACAATAACTTCATCTATTTCCTCACACATCTGAGCCAAAAAGATGTTTCTTTAACAGGTTTTGTTCCCTCTTCAGCTCTGTACATTAAACGGAGTGGTGAGGGAGAGAGAGGCATGTATAGAGAAGACATTTTCTTTAAAAAAATCATTATAGGCTTTTAGTCCATAACAATATTATTTTCTTTCCTTGTGTCCCCTGTAGCCCAAATTCCACATCCATTATGGAGGCTACGTTGATGCCTTGTGCTCTGTCAGAGCATGTTAACCCAACAGACAAGGAAATCAGAGTGAAGAAGCCTGAGAGAGAGACAGAGAGACAGAGAGAGGAAGAGAGAGGCAGAGAGACAGAGACACAGAGAGAGAGAGGAAGAGAGGAGATGAAGAGAGAGGGCATTTTTAAAAGGGGAAATCTGCGTGACTAGTGTGAACTCTCAAAGCTGTGAACTAATTATTTTCCTCAGACATTTCAGCACTGGTGGTCACCTTTTACATTCAGCCTAATTAATCTTTGTTTATTTTAATTAAGCTATTTGGGGGTGAGGTATAGTTAAGACCTTAAAAAAATGTGTCTCAGTTAACAAAAGCAACAAAACAGAAATAGAAACCTTATCTCATTTTAAGAATCATGGAAATATTTCAACTAAGTAAAACTGATTGTTCCCAAAGCCATTCTTTTACATTAAGCTTTTTGTCCCCTATAGTGAAAAAAATGTTGGCTTATAGAGTTTTGGTGTTCAGATAGTTGTTCTGGGGCTTCAAAATCTTTTTTTTTAAGGTTCTAAAGGGCAAAGTCTTCACACTATAAGTGTTAATTATCCCAATGCATAGCTGTGAATATGAAAATTGGTATAATAAAGAGGAGGCAAATTATTTTATTAATTAAATAGCTTACATTTGCATTGCTCTAAATAGTAACAAGAATGGAACTCAAATCATTGAGAGGTTGAGAATTATAACTAAATAAGCCTAAAATAAGAACTCAACATTAAAATCCATTTTTTGGCATATGTCCTCCTAAAATTAGGGATGCAAAGTTAGTTTGCTTCAGTAAGCCTTTTCTATCCTACTTAATTTTGTCCCTCTGTCACCAGTCTCAAAATGGAGTAAAATTAAAATTCATTTCTAAGTAACCCTTGGATGTCATTCCAAATATAAATCATCGACAGCTTCTGACTTCCCAAGTCTAAACTCAATTTCTTAAAACCTTTGAGAAATGAGGCTAATGACATCCACCCCTAAGGTTATATATATGTGATAATATAATGATACTTGTATATAAACGAAGCACTATATAACCATTAGCACTGCTATTAATAGCACACACAATTTAAGAATCTAGCACGTCAACATCTATCTGCATATCAGGGAGAGAGATCTAGAAAACTGGACATAAATGAACATGCTGAGAGAATCACTTTATCATTCCCCTACTTGTTTGTGCAAGTAAAAATGTATGAGCAGTGCTTTTTTTTTAATTTTCAGATTTATTATTGAGGAGGTTACCTTTTCAGTTCCTTCCTCTTTGAGACTAATAATGTCCAGATCAAAATCCTTCCTCAAGCCATCGGTTTTATTGAAGGTGATACGCCCAGTCAAGCCATCCCACTGAGCCTATGAACAAAAGGAACGTGGCATTACTGTTTAACACTTATCATAAGCTTAACACCATTAAAACTGTAATACCTCAAATTCATCACAGTATCCAATTATTTGGTTTCATCATGGTGTTATAAACCATTGTGTTGGTTCAGTAACTTGATACCAGAACACTTCACTGTTTTATTAGCACTCATTTATTTCGTCAGTTCTAACATTTTAACATCAGTCAAATCTGTAATAGTGGCACTTTAAATGGGGAGTTTGGAAAGAATGACTGTAAAATTGTCTGCACATGGAGTAAACAAAATCTGGGAAGTCATAATATTCAGCTTTCTAAGGTCAATCCAAATACTTTTCAAGGTACTTCTCAAGGGAAGTAACTCCCTTTTTTTTCTATGTGAAAATGATATAATCCAGTGACGTATTATCAAATTTTTAGTGTGTTTGTGATTTAGTCTTTCCAATGTCATTTGGGTATTATATTACTTTCCTGTGGCTGATGTAGCAAATTATTACAAGCTGGTGGCTTAAAACAACAGAAAGTTATTCTCTCACAATTCTGGAGGCCAGAACAGAAGTCCAAAATCATTATCACTGAGTGAAACCAAAGTGCCAGTGGGGCCATGCTCTCTCTGGGGGCCCAAGGGAGACTCGGTTGCTTGTCTCTTCCTGCTTCTGGTAGCTGCCAGCAATCCTTGTCTTGTGGTTGCATCACTCCAGTCTCTGCCTCTGTGGTCATTCTGCCTTCTCCTCTTCTTCTGTGTAATCTCCTCTACTTCTCTCTTATAAAGACAGTTGTGATTGCATTTAGGGCCCATGCAAATAATCCAGGATAATCTCCCCATCTCAAAAATTCTTCATTTGGAGTGACATCACCAAGACGGTGACACAGAAATTTCCTGGCTTCCCTCATCTTCACAAGGAGAAAATTAACTACTATTCAAGGACAAGACACTACTGAGAGAATCCTAGAACATGGGGGAGAGGCTGAAGCACCACCCCCCACCCCCGCCCTCCACAACACAGAGACCAAGAGAAACTGCATTAGACGGTAAGAGAAGTGGCTACACGTTGACTGCATTGCCCTTTTCCCAAGCCAGCACAGCAACACACAGAGAGGTCTCTCCTGAGCCTCTGGTTCCTCCAGGGGGAAAAGAGAACCCAGAGGAAAACCAGCTCTCCCAGCGTTGTCGGTAACATTGCAGGAGCCCCTACTCTGATCTCACCCCTCAGGGATTGCTTGGGGATGTGTGGGGCTGGACCACTGGAAATCTGACAGTGATGGAGATGCAGGGAGGTGTTCGCAGTGACCACCACACAGATCTTGGCAGACCAAGTTCATTCCTGCAGTTCCCAAGTAGTAATCCTAACCAGAGGCTTTACTTATCTGAAAAATCTAGTTGGAGGTACATTCTGACCAGAGAACTAGGTAGGCTATAGATCTACTTGATTCAGATCCTCAAATGAGGAGTTTTGCCAGCGTTGGAGCCTGGTTTGCCCACATCCAGGCAAGGAGCTGAATCACAGCCCCACCTGCTGTGAAGATTGTCTTGTGACCCCATCTGACCAGAAGGGCTGGAGACAATTCCAGGAAGCTATGTGGTCCAGTGGCACACGAACCAAGAGGTGAGCAGAGCCAAGAGTTTGCAGAGCAAAGCCAGTGGCCCTGTTCAGTTAGGGAACTTGTAATGCAGGTCAGCTTCAGTTAAGATAACAAACAGCTTTACTGGATTTCGAGTTGCTTGTCCTGCTGTGCCTGGACAAGGAATCTAATTCATAGCTCTACTCATTGCTGAATACAGCCTTCATCTTGTCCGGACAAGGAACAGAACTGGAGCACACAGAAATAGTCCATCCATCAGCCTTATGTACAGTGGTACTGGAACAGAAAGCAGAGCTTATGGCTTTCCCAGTCTGCAGAGCAAAACTTGTGGCCTCACCTGACCAAGGAATCAGTGCATACTATTTGAATCCCCAAATAATGAGGGTGAACCCAGGCCCTGGGTCTCATCGTGCTGTCCTGCCAGGACAAGGAAGCTAATTTGTAGCCCCATCTACTACTGTATGTAGTACCTAGTCCCAACCTTCTAGTAAGCCTTACCAGAGAATCCAGGCAACCATGGAGCCCATCCTATAGCCTTACTTGGGTAGGAAACCAAGCCAGCAGTCCCATCCAACTGTTCCCAGGCAGTGTCACAATCCTCATCCTTGTCCTTAGAGTTTGAATTGTTGCTTTGCCTCAGAATAGACCACAATAGCAGGCCCCACCTGCCCAAGGACATTACGAGCAGACACACCCAGAAATTAAAACTAAGCTGACTGGTCAAAAACTGTCTTTGCCAAAGCAAACTTGCAAAGTCTGGAAGAAGAACCCAAATGCCCAAATGTGCAGATGCCAATGTAAAGAATCAAGGATCACAAAAAATCAGGTCAATATGACACCACCAAAGGAAACAAATAACTAAAAAATGGGGATCTGTGAACTGTCAGACAAAGAATTCAGAATAATCCTCTTAAGCAAGTTTAGTAAACTACAAGAAAACATGAACAGACACTAAATGAAATTAGGAAAACAATGCATGAACAAAATGAGAAATATGATAAAGAAATAGCAACTATCAAAAAAAAAAAAGAACAAACCCAAACAAAACAAAAAACCAAACAGAAATCCTAGAGTTGAAAAATGCGATAACTGGACTGAAGAATTCAGTAGTTTCATAAGTAGAATTGACCATGCAGAAGAAGAAAGGTCTGCAAGATAGAACAGTCAAAATTACCCAGTCAGAGGAGCAAAAAGCATTTTTTAAAAGTGAAGAAATCCTTTGGGAATTATGGGACACAGTGAAAAGAAACAATATTTGCATTACGGGAATCCAGGAAGGTAAGGAGAAAGAGAAAGGGACCGAAAATATATTTAAAGCAATAATGGCTGAAAACTTCCTGAACCTGGGGAGAAAAATGGACATCCAGATCCATGAGGCCCAAAAGATCCCAAATAGGTTGAATCCAAATAGGACTCATTATAATTAAATTCTCAAAAGTCAGAAAAAATGGATTTTTTTTAATGAGAGAGAATGTTTTATTTTATAGATACATAACTATGGAATATATATAGTTTTTTTATATTATATGTCTGTATATATATTATAGTATATATATAAAATATGGTTATACACACACATACATTCAAGACAATACTTTTAGTGGTTCTGATAACATAAAGCATAAAGATTTAAAATAATATTTGAATAATTACAAAATTTTTCATGCCAAACACAGTGCAGATGACTTATGGAAACACTTTCTAAGAACACTCATTTTTACTGATTCAATCTTTTCAAACATGATCTCAACCAATACAAAGAACTTAATAATGATGTATATAAATCACTATAAATGTACTCTAATTTGATCAATAAGGCTGTCAATTCAAAAAAATAACAATATTCATTTTCTTCCTCCTGGAAATAGGATTCTCTTCAGAATGGTTTATTATTTGTTGGTAACTTTCATTATCTTATGTTCAAGTTATACTTAAGAATTAAATAACTATATTGAATTTGTATTTTTCATTTTTTGTTGAAGTATAGTTGATTTATAATATTATACTAGTTTCTGGTGCACAAAAATGATTCAGTATTTTTACAGATTATACTCCATTTAAAGTAATATCAAAACAATGGCAATATTTCCCTGTGCTGTACAATATATCCTTGCTTCTTATCTATTTTATACATAATAGTTTATATCTCTTAATCCCATTCCCCTATCATACCCCTTCTCCCTTCCCTTTCCCCACTGGTAACCACGAGTTTGTTCTTTATATCTGTGAGTCTCTTTCTGTTTGGCTATATACATTATTTGTTTTATTTTTTAGATTCCACGTATAAGTGATAATGTAGAGTATTTGTCTTTCTCTGTCTGACTTATTTCACTAAGCATAACACCCTCTAGGTCCATTCATGCTGTTGCAAATGGAAGGATTTCATTCTTTCTTATGTCTGAGTAATATTCTTTATCCATCCATCTGTTGATGGATAGTTACGTTGTTTCTATATCTTGGCTACTGTAAATAATGCTGCTATGAATATTGACATGCATGCATCTTTTCAAATTAATGTTTTTCTTTTCAAAGAATTTTAAGAACAACAAGAGAAAGAGAGAAGTTACACACAAGGGAAACCCTGTAAGACTATTGGTGGATTTCTCAGGAGAAACTTTTCAGGCTAAGAGAAAATGACATGAAATATTCAAAATATTAAAAGAAAATAACTGTCAGGCTTCCCTGGTGGCGCAGTGGTTGGGAGTCTGCCTGCCGATGCAGGGGACACGGGTTCATACCCCAGTCCAGGAGGATCCCACATGCCGCAGAGCGGCTGGGCCCGTGAGCCATGGCCACTGAGCCTGCACGTCCGGAGCCTGTGCTCTGCAACGGGAGAGGCCACAGCAGTGAGAGGCCTGTGTACCGCAAAAAAAAAAACCCAAACAAAAAAAGAAAATAACTGTCAACCAAGAATTCTATTCCTGGTGAAGCTGTCCTTCAGAAACAAGGGAGGAATAAAGACTTTTCCTGAGCAAACAAAATCTGAGGAAGTTCATTACCACTAGAACTGCCTTACAAGAAATGCTAAAGGGAGTTCTTTGAGTCAAGAAAAAAGAATGCTAAATATCATAAAAACATAAAAAGATGGATGTTAGCTGAATCTACTGTGGTAATCAGTTCATAAGATCTGTAAATCAAACCATCATGCTCTTCTCCTTAAGCTTATACAGTGATGTATGACAATTATTTCTCAAAAAACGAGGGCAAAAAGATATATGAGAGAGGTGACCTCTCTCAGCCTTGTGAAAGCAAGAAGGCAGCCATCTGCAAACCAGAAAAAGAGGTCTCACCAAGAACCCAACATTTCTGGCACCCTGATCTTAGACTTCCAGCACCCAAAACTGTGAGAAATAAATGTTTGCTGTTTAAAGAAAATGTCTCTCGACAGATGAATGGATAGAAAGATGGGGTACATATATACAATGGAATATTACTCAGCCATAAAAAGGAACAAAATTGGGCCATTTTTAGAGATGTGGATGGGCCTAGAGACTGTCACACAGAGTGAAGTAAGAAAGAGAAAACCAAATATCGTATATTAATGCATATATGTGGACTCTAGAAAAATGGTACAGATGAATCTATTTGCAGGGCAGGAATACAGACACAGACATAAAGAATGGATGTGTGGACAGAGGGAGGGGGTGGGATGAATTGGGAGATTGGGACTGATGTATGTGCACTGCCATGTGTAAAACAGATAGCTAGTGGGAACCTGCTGTGTAGCACAGGGAGCTCACCTGGTGCTCTGTGGTGACCTAGATGGGTGGGATTTGGGGGGGTAGGTGGGTGGGAAGGAGGTCCAAGAGGGAAGGGATATATGTATACATATAGCTGATTCAGTTTGTTGTACAGTAGAAACTAATACAACATTGTAAAGCAGCTATAACCTAATTTAAAAAAAAAGAAAAAAGAAAAATCCTTCATTTAATCACATATGCAATCTTTTTGCTGTTGTTGTTATATAAGGTAACATTTGCAAATTCCAGAGATTGGGACATGTATATCTTTGCAGGGGGACCACTGTTCAGCCTACCACATGTATCAACATCATTTGAGGAACTAAGAATCACAGTAGTCTGCCCTTCACAGAACTGACATTGGAGATCTTTGGTAGTTTCATTAAATAAAAAATAGTGGCCCCAGAGGGTCTTGAGCTTCAATCATTAGGTGATTCTTGGTAAGCTTGCCTATTTGAGTTGACTTACAAATGAGGATAAAAGAGAACTCAGTCCTTTGTATTCACTTAGCTATTTTCTCTCTCCTGACTTTACCAAATTCATCAGATATGTGTAAGATGTGAAAAAGATCCTGAGAGCTACACTATATCCACAGTGTTCACACCATGTGTGTATGTTGAATATATTTACCCATTTGGCCAAGAGGCAGAAGCAATGCAGTGGAAAGAGTATGAGGTTATCACAGAGCTGCTTTTAAATCTCTGAAGTATGACTTTAGGAAGGTTATTTAACCTGAATCTGGTTTATCTCAGATTTCAGTGTTTATCCATGCAGGGTTTTTGAGAGATTTAAATGAAACTTAACACAATTCTTAACACATTGAATACATTTAAAAGTTTAACAGTGATTATTTTTATAACTATCTCTTATTTTCCTTCCCCACATTCATAACTCTAGAATTTGGCTTTTATTACCTCCAATGTCAGTACTCATATGTGTAGCTTTTTCTGGTCTCTTCTGTATTTCATTTTACAAAGCAATATCAGATTCATTGTCCTGAAATGTAATTTCATATTCATTCAATTTCCCTCAACACATAAAGTACATACTGAATTTATGTCACCTATAAATGAGTCTAAAGCTTGACTTTACATTTGCAGTTGTGATGGTTAATTTTATGTGTCAACTTGACTGGGTCATGGGATGCTCAGTTTTCTGGTTAAGCATTATCTCCAGGTCTGTCTGTGAGGGTGTTTCCATTTGAATCAATAAAGCAATTGCCCTCTCCAATGTGAGTGGGCATTATCTAATGCAATGAGGGCCTGAATAAAAAAAGGAACAAATAGGCAGAGGAAGGGAAACTTTGCTTTCTCTGCCTGACTGCTAAGACTGGGACTTATCCCATTGGTGCTCTTGGATCTCATCTTCCTGGTGCCAGGAAGTATCTGGGAATACAACACCTAGTAGTTTATAGTTTAGTAGGAATAAGCACATTAATGTATTTCAATGAAGTACCCAAGTGTGAGGATAAAAATTTGCACATAGTAACTAAAGAAAGAAGTATGGATCGTACTTATCCCAACTGCAAGGAAAAAAAGAGAGCCAGTGACATGTTCCTGGAGGAAAGAATGCCTGAACTCTCAAAGGATGAGAAGTTAGTTGACCAAGCAAAGACTCACAGACTGAGTAAAAGCATGAAACACAAAATAAATTATGTTTGTCATGGATCCATCATGTGAGGTAAGGAATGATGAGAAATGAGCCTGGGAAGGAGAATAGGTTTCTGTTCATAATGGTGTTGTGAATCATACTACTGTGCTTGGACTTTGCTCTATAGACATTTGGGGATTATTGGAGTGTTTCAAGCCTAGGAGTGTCATGGGCAGGTGTGCATTACAGGAAGATCATTTTGTCAGAATTGAGGAGGATGACTCAGAGAAAGTCAAGATTGTAAGCAGAAGGTTGGTTAGCAGGTATTTCTCATAGAACAACATTTATGGAAATGCATTCTCATGTCTATGTATGAACATAGGGACAGCATAGTTCCTTCATCTTCCTGTCCCAACAACTTGTACACCATTAAGTATTAATAGAATGAGTTCCACAGCAGGATGGACAGAGTTTCTTGATGAAAGCATTGCTATTAAAGTTCCCACATAAAGAATATGTTATGGAACCAATTTGTCAGGAACCAACACAATTAGCACAAAACTAACTATTTTCTAACTACCACACAGATGGAATGGATATCATGACAGAAGCACACTTTATCACTTGATAATACTGGAAGTTAAATCAAATTAATGTCAGGAAATGACATTACAAGTCTCATCTAAGCAGCTTATATGGTCAAACTAGATGTAAGTTAAAGTGTTGTGACACATGTAGAGAAAGGCTTTTTATAGATCCTAGAACTTTTCCTTCAGAGTTTATTGCCAATGGAAGCCATAATGTTAAACATTAGCACCACCTTTAAAAAAGAGATGGCATTTTTTTTTTTTTTTTTTGTGGTACGCGGGCCTCTCACTGCTGTGGCCTCTCCCTTTGCGGAGCACAGGCTCCGGACGCGCAGGCTCAGCGGCCATGGCTCACAGGCCCAGCCGCTCCGTGTCATATGGGATCTTCCCAGACTGGGGCACAAACCCGTGTCCCCTGCATCTGCAGGCGTACTCTCAACCACTGCACCACCAGGGAAACCCGAGATGGCATATTTTTATGGTCAATAGTAACACCTGTTGTTACACTTTCTGAGATATAGGTAATTGCATTCTCTGCATTGGGACAAAAAAAAAAATCAAATCAATATCAAAGGCAAGTAGGGAGCATCCTCTTGTGTATATTTAGGTACATCTCCTAATATTGTAATTTCCTTTTCCTCCTCATCGTACCCCAGTCATACTTTTTGTATGCAGGTCACTCCTCTTTATTTTGCAAGTCAAAGGCTGGCTTCATAGGTTGATGGGTTAACTGAGAGTTGCTAAATAAGCTACTGCATTCAGGTTATAGCATTTGCCTGAGAGTGGAGAACAATTTGTCTATGACTTTGGTTCAGTGGAAACCTCTACTGGGTTAAGGGTTTGGACTAAGCCAGTTTTCAAATCCCTTCTTCATGCTTCTAAAAATGTGCAGTTCTAACCCTCTTCCTGATATGTTTGGAAAGAAGTAGTTATCTCCATTAAGTTCTATAGGATTTTCAGAAAGCTTTTTCCTAAAGGCAACTTTTCCTTTGTGGGGGTCATGCTGTGAGTCAATTTGATACATTGTCCAGAGTTTATGGAGCTCTCTGAAAATGTACAGAAATTGGTAGCATTTATCTCTTGATGTAGCATATAGCTCATAGCAAGGTCTTAAAACCCAGGTCAGAAATCCAATTTTATTTCCACTAAGTGTGTCTACTGTGTTCCTTTGTTTGGATCCTGTTGTGCTAGTTTTATTCTTGGATTTAGTGTTCCAATCACTGGTGCAGAGTAACTCCCACTTCCCGTTTCTCTTCCCTGCTCATCCAAGTGGTAAAAAGTCCCCTTTTCATGCTCTAACAATGCTTCTTTTCCTGCCTCAATATCTACAAAGACACCCTGCCTGGTCCTTTACTGAACTGAAATATCTTTTGACCTTCGAAATCAGGTTTCCCTAACTGACACAATTACCTCTGTCTTTCTTCCTCCCAGCCCTAGATGAACATTTTTTATATGTTCTTTCTTCAAAAATTAATTGTTGATAAGCTTTTATGAAATCACCAATGCATTATTGATCAGGGTGAATAGACAATGACTAATTCCTGGATATGATGAATAAGGTCCATAAGGAATCCATTTTCTGGGCCAAGGCTGAAGCATACACAATTTAGATAATGATATATAATTATATTAGTCATAATTACAATTTGCTTGCCTTATGTAGCAAGCATTTGCACAGAGGACAATTATAGTATACTTAACTGAAAACAATACTTAAACTATTGTCCCTATTTTAGGAAATAGCTTTAATTTCTACTCTGTATTAGACCTTTTGACAACAACTGCTGAATAGCAAGTGAGTCAAATGGTGTGACTTTCTTCTCTCTTATCAGACACATAATTTGATGGCCAAGAGACAAAAATTAAGAGATAAAAGAAGAAAAATAAAAGTTTTCATTAATGCTTCATTTGTATGCTCTTTCCCAAGATGATATTTACGGTCCAAATAAAATATATATATTTTAGAATTGAGGAAGTAAGTGGCTAGCATTTAACTCTAGTAATAGTCAGGTATATTTTTTTAATTTTTGAATTTTATTTTATTTCTTTCTTATACAGCAGTTTTATTAGTTATCTATTTTATACATATTAGTGTATACATGTCAATCCCAATCTCCCAATTCATCCCACCCCCTCACCCCCTCACATTCCCCCCTTGGTGTCCATACATTTGTTCTCTACATCTGTGTCTCTATTTCTGCCCTGCAAACCAGTTCATTTGTGCCATTTTAGGAGCCTACTTTTCTTTTTCATTTTTTTAACATCTTTATTGGAGTATAATTGCCTTACAATGGTGTGCTAGTTTTTGCTTTATAAAAAAATGACTCAGTTATACATATACATATGTACCCATATCTCTTCTCTCTTGCATCTCCCTCCCTCCCACCCTCCCTAACCCACCCCTCTAGGTGGTCACAAAGCACCAAGCTGATCTCCCTGTGCTATGCGGCTGCTTCCCACCAGCTATCTATTTTAAGTTTCGTAGTGCATATATGTCCATGACACTCTCTCACTTTATCACAGCTTACCTTCCCCCACCCCTTATCCTCAAGTCCATTTTCTAAGTAGGTCTGTGTCTTTATTCCCGTCTTGCACCTAGGTACTTCATGACCTTTTTTTTTTTCTCTTAGATTCCATATATATGTGTTAGCATATGGTATTTGTTTTTCTCTTTCTGACTTACTTCACTCTGTATGACAGACTCTAGGTCCATGCACCTCACTACGAATAAATCAATTTCCTTTCTTTTTATGGCTGAGTAATATTCCATTGTATATATGGGCCATATCTTGTTTATCCATTCATCTGTTGATGGACGATTAGGTTGCTTCCATGTCCTGGCTATTGTAAATAAAGCTGCAATGAACATTTTGGTACATGACTCTTTTTGAATTATGGTTTTCTCAGGGTATATGCCCAGTAGTGGGATTGCTGGGTCGTACAGTAGTGCTAATTTTAGCTTTTTAAGGAACCTCCATACACGTCTTCATAGTGGCTGTATCAATTTACATTCCCACCAAGAGGGCAAGAGGGTTCCCTTTTCTCCAAACCCTCTCAAGCATTTATTGTTTGCAGATTTTTTGATGATGACCATTCTGACCGGTGTGAGATGATATCTCATTGTAGTTTTGATTTGCATTTCTCTAATGATTAATGATGTTGAGTATTCTTTCATGTGTCTGTTGGCAATCTGTATATCTTCTTTGGAGAAATGTCTATTTAGGTTTTCTGCCCATTTTTGGATTGGGTTGTTTGTCTTTTTGTTATTGAGCTACATGAGCTGCTTGTAAATTTTGGAGATTATTCCTGTTTCACTTGCTTCATTTGCAAATATCTTCTCCCATTCTGAGGGTTGTCTTTTCATCTTGTTTATGGTTTCCTTTGCTGTGCAAAAGCTTTTAAGTTTCATTAGGTCCCATTTGTTTATTTTTGCTTTAATTTCCATTTCTCTAGGAGCAGGGTCAGAAAGGATCTCGCTGTGATTTATGTCATAGAGTGTTCTGCCTATGTTTTCCTCTAAGAGTTTTCTAGTGTCTGGCCTTACATTTAGGTCTTTAATCCATTTTGAGTTTATTTTTGTGTATGGTGTTAGGGAGTGCTCTGATTTCATACTTTTACATGTAGCTGTCCGGTTTTCCCAGAACCACTTATTGAAGAGGCTGTCTTTTCTCCATTGTATATTCTTGCCTCCTTTATCAAACATAAGGTGACCATATGTGCGTGGGTTTATCTCTGGGCTTTCTATCCTGTTCCATTGATCTATATTTCTGTTTTTGTGCCAGTACCATACTTTCTTGACTACTGTAGATTTGTAGTATAGTCTGAAGTCAGGGAGGCTGATTCTTCCAGCTCTGTTTTTATTCTAAAGATTGCTTTGGCTATTCGGGGTCTTTTGTGTTTCCATACAAATTGTGAAATTTTTTGTTCTAGTTCTGTGAAAAATGCCAGTAGTAGTTTGACAGGAATTGAAATGAATCTGTAAACTGCTTTGGGTAGTAGAGTCATTTTCACAATGTTGATTCTTCCAAACCAAGAACATGGTATATCTCTCCATCTATTTGTATCATCTTTAATTTCTTTCATCAGTGTTTTATAATTTTCTGCACAGGTCTTTTGTCTCCTTAGGTAGGTTTATTCCTATTTTATTCTTTTTGTTGCAATGGTAAATGGTAGTGTTTTCTTAATTTCACTTTCAGATATTTCATCATTAGTGTATTGGAATGCTAGAGATTTCTGTGCATTAATTTTGTATCCTGCTACCTTACCAAATCAATTGATTAGCTCTAGTAGTTTTCTGGTAACATCTTTAGGATTCTCTATGTATAGCATCATGTCATCTGCAAACAGTGACAGTTTTACTTCTTTTCCGCTTTGAATTCCCTTTATATTTTTTCTTCTCTGACTGCTGTGGCTAAAACTTCCAAAACTATGTTGAATAATAGTGGTGAGAGTGGACAACCTTGTCTTGTTCCTGATGTTAGTGGCAATGGTTTCAGTTTTTCACCATTGAGGACGATGTTGGCTGTGGATTTGTCATACACAGCCTTTATTATGTTTAGGAAAGTTCCCTCAATGCCTACTTTCTGGAGGGTTTTTATCATAAATGAGTGTTGAATTTTGTCGAAAGCTTTCTGCATCTATTGAGACGATAATATGCTTTTTCTCCTTCAATTTGTTAATATGGTGTATCACATTGATTGATTTGCATATATTGAAGAATCCTTGCATTCCTGGGATAAATCCCTCTTGATCATGGTGTATGATCCTTTTAATGTGCTGTTGGATTCTGTTTGCTAGTATTTTGTTGAGGATTTTTGCATCTATGTTCATCAGTGATATTGGCCTGTAGTTTTCTTTCTTTGTGACATCCTTGTCTGGTTTTGGTATCAGGGTGATGGTGGCCTCGTAGAATGAGTTTGGGAGTGTTCCTCCCTCTGTTATATTTTGGAAGAGTTTGAGAAGGATAGGTGTTAGCTCTTCTCTAAATGTTTCATAGAATTCACCTGTGGAGCCATCTGGTCCTGGGCTTTTGTTTGTTGGAAGATTTTTAATCGCAATTTCAATTTCAGTGCTTGTTTTTGGTCTGTTCATATTTTCTATTTCTTCCTGGTTCAGTATCTGAAGGTTGTGCTTTTCTAAGAATTTGTTCATTTCTTCGAGGTTGTCCATTTTATTGGCATAAAGTTGCTTGTAGTAATCTCTCATGATCCTTTGTATTTCTGCAGTGTCAGTTGTTACTTCTCCTTTCTCATTTCTAATTCTATTGATTTGAGTATTCTCCCTTTTTTCTTGATGAGTCTGGCTAATGGTTTATCACTTTTGTTTATCTTCTCAAAGAACCAGCTTTTAGTTTTATTGATCTTTGCTATGTTTTCCTTCATTTCTTTTTCATGTATTTCTGATCTGATCTTTATGATTTCTTTCCTTCTGCTAACTTTGGGGTTTTTTTGTTGTTGTTCTTCTTCTTTCTCTAATTGTTTTAGGTGTAAGGTTAGGTTGTTTATTTGAGATGTTTCTTGTTTCCTAAGGTAGGATTGTATTGCTATAAACTTCCCTGTTACAACTGCTTCTGCTGCATCCCATAGGTTTTTTTTCATGTTTTCATTGTCATTTGTTTCTAGGAATATTTTGATTTCCTCTTTGATTTATTCAGTTATCTCTTGGTTTTTAAGTAGTATATTCTTTAGCCTCCATGTGTTTGTATTTTTTACAGACTCTTTTCCTGTAATTGATATCTAGTTTCATAGCGTTTTGGTCGAAAAGATACTTGATATGATTTCAAATTTCTTAAATTCACCAAGGTTTGTTTTGTGACCCAGGATATGATCTATCCTGGAGAATGTTCCATGAGCGTTTGAGAAGAATTTGTATTCTGTTGCTTTTGGATGGAATGTCCTATAAATATCAATTAAGTCCATTTTGTTTAGTGTATCATTTAAAGCTTGTGTTTCCTTATTTAATTTCATTTTGGATGATCTGTCCATTGGTGAAAGGGGGGGCTTAAAGTCCTATACTATGATTGTGTTACTGTCAATTTCCCCTTTTATGGCTCTTAGTATTTGCCCTATGTATTAAGGTGCTCCTATGTTGGGTGCATAAATATTTTCAATTGTTATATCTTCTTCTTGGGTCAATCCCTTGATCATTATGTAGTGTTCTTCTTTGACTCTTGTAATAGTCCTTATTTTAAAGTATATTTTGTCTGATATAAGAATTTCTACTCCAGCTTTCTTTTGATTGCCATTTGCATGGAATATCTTTTTCCATCCCGTGACTTTCAGTCTGTATGTGTCCCTAGGTCTGAAGTGGGTCTCTTGTAGACAGCATATATATGGGTTTTGTTTTTGTATCCATTCAGCCAGTCTATGTCTTTTGGTTGGAGCATTTAATCCATTTACATTTAAGGTAATTATGGATATGTATGTTCCTATTGCCATTTTCTTAATTGTTTTGGGTTAGTTATTAGAGGTCTTTTCCTCCTCTGTGTTTCCTGCCTAGAGAAGTTCCCTTAGCATTTGTGGTGCTGAATTCTCTTAGGTTTTGCTTGTCTGTAAAGGTTTTAATTTCTCCATCAAATTTGAATGAGATCCTGCTGTGTAGAATAATTTGGTTGTAGGATTTTCTCCTTCATCACTTTAAATATGTCCTGCCACTCCCTTCTGGCTTGCACAATTTCTGCTGAAAGCTCAGCTGTTAACCTTATGGGGATTCCCTTATGTGTTATTTGTTGTTTTTCCTTTGCTGCTTTTAATTTTTTTTCATTGTATTTAATTTTTGATAGTTTGATTAATATGTATCTTGGCGTGTTTCTCCTAGGATTTATCCTGCTTGGGACTCTCTGTGCTTACTGGACTTGATTATCTCTTTCCTTTCCTATATTAGGGAAGTTTTCAACTTCACTTCAAGTATTTTCTCAGTCCCTTTCTTTTTCTCTTCTTTTTCTGGGACCCCTATAATTTGAATGCTGGTGCATTTAATGTTGTCCCAGAGGTCTCTGAGGCTGTCCTCAATCTTTTCATTCTTTTTTCTCTTCTGTTCTGTGGTAGTTATTTCCACTATTTTATCTTCCGGGTCACTTATCCGTTGTTCTACCTCAGTTATTCTGCTATTGATCCATTCTAGAGAATTTTTAATTTCATTTATTGTGTTGTTCATCACTGTTTGTTTGTACTTTAGTTCTTCTAGGTCCTTGTTAAACATTTCTTGTATTTTCTCCATTCTATTTCCAAGATTTTGGATCATCTTTACTGTCATTATTCTGAATTCTTTTTGAGGTAAATTGCCTATTTCCTCCTCATTTGTTAGGTCTGGTGGGTTTTGGCTTTGCTCCTTCTTTGGCTGTTTGTTTGTCAGTCTTCTCATTTTGCTTAAATTACTGTGTTTGGGGTCTCCTTTTAGCAGACTGCTGGTTTGTAGTTCCCATTGTTTTTGGTGTCTGTCCCCAGTGGCTAAGGTTGGTTTAGTGCACTGTGTAGGCTTCTTGGTGGAGGGGACTAGTGTCTGTGTTCTGGTGGGTGAAGCTGCATCTTGTCTTTCTGGTGGGCAGGTACACATCTGGTGGTGTGTTTTGGGGTGTCTGTGGCCTTATTATGATTTTAAAAAGAATTAAAAGGCCATTTCATGTTTTTCCCCTAACTGTATCACTGAAAATTATAGTTCAAGTGAAATTTTGTTTTTACAGATTGTTTTGTTTTCTGATGAAGAAGCTAGTTAAACTGAGCATTCTAAACTTTGTACACAGGTTTACTGATTAGAAAAGCTAGCATTGCTTGGCAGGCTTGTGTGCTCTGGCAGCCTCAGGAGCAAAAGACAGTAGGTGGCCCACACATAGAGGTGGGGCTGAAACCACAGCTGAGCCCAGGGACCATGTGGCTAAGGAAGAAGAGGTGAAATCTCTCCTCATGGCTGCATGAACCATGGATTTCCATCTCCAGTGATGGCTTCATAAACTCAGAGCCTGTGGAACTACCAAACAGACAAGTTCTCCCACAGCTGAGATAGGTCTGGCTTTAGCAGCTGTGGGCTTTGTGGGCATGTACACTTGGGGGTTGGGCCAAGCCAGAGTCTGAGCTGCTTTCATAGTTCTCACAGCGGGTCCAGGTGCACAACTACTGCAGTCCTAGGACCTGACTTCAGTGGAACTGTGCTGGGCTGGTGAAAACAATGAGTGAGAGTCACCAGGGCCAATAGCTGGCCTACCCAGGGTTAAGGTGGAGCCAAGAGCAGTGCCAACAACTGTGTACTCTGTAAGCCTGCACAACAGGGGAAATGTGACACAACAGAGCACAATCACAGGTGAACACCTCCAGAGGAAGAATACACATTGGCTTCTCTCACAGTGGGAGTGCTCCAATCCCACCTACCTCATACCACAGATCAGAAACACAGCTAAAAGCAGATATGGGGACCTCCACTCCAACAACTAGGGAGCAGACCCTGTCCCTGACAGAACAAAGGGGAGGTCTTGCTCAATATCTAGGGTTCTGGTCACCACAATGATAGTCAAATCCCCTATCAAGGGGATAGTGGCCAGCATACACTGAGGAAAGAGGTGGCAGCCATCCATACTAAAAACAGCATCACACCAAAAAAAAAAAAAAAGAAAGAAACCCACTCAGGCTACACAGAAATGTTGCTACATAAAAATAGCTCTCCAAGACAGTCTGAGGGTCTGGCATTGAGCGGAAGAACCCCCCAGAGCATTTAGCCTTGAAGGCCATCAGGGCTTGAATGCAGGAACTCCACAGGGCTGGGAGAAACAGAAATTCCACTCTTAGAAGGTGCACACAAGGTCTCATCACACTAGGACCCAGCTCAAAGCACTACCTCCGTAAGAACATGAGCTAGACTTACTTAGGGATATTGGAGGTTCTCCTGGGGTGGCAAGGGTTGGCTGTAGTTCACTGTAAGGGCAAGGACACTGGTAGTGGAAGTCCCAGGGAATATTAATATGCATGAGCTCTCCCAGAGGTCCACATATTGGCACTAATTCCTGACCCCACCCAACAGCCTGTAGCTCCAGTGTTGAAATGTCTCAGGCCAAACAACCAGCAAGACAGGAACACAGTCCCACCCATGAGCATACAGGTTGCCTACAGTTGTACTAAACTCATAGACACCCCAAAACACACCCCTTGACATGGCCCTGCCCACTAGAGAGACAAGACCCAGCTCCACCCACCAGAGGGCAGGCACCAGTCCCTCCAACCAGGAAACCTGCACAAGCCCATGGACCATCCTCAACCACCAGGGGGTAGACACTAGAAGCAAGAGGAAGTACGACCCTGCAGCCTTCAGAAAGGAAACCACAAACACAGTAAATTAGAGAAAATAAGATAACAGAGAAATGTATTGCAGATGAAGAAGCAAGATAAAAACATACAAGAACAACTAAATGAAGAAGGACCAGGCAATCTACCTAAAAAGAATTCACAGTAATGATAGTAAAGATAATTCAAAAATCTCAGAAAAAGAATAGAGACATAGACCAAGAAGATACAAGAAATGTTTAACATAGAGATAGAAGACTTAAAGAACAAACAAACAGAGATGAAGAGCACAATAACTGAAAAAAAAAAAAAAAAGGAAGGAATCAATAGCAGAATAAGTGAGACAGAATAATGAGTAAGTGAGCTGGAAGACAGAGTGGTAGAAACCACTGCTGTAGAACAGAATAAAGAAAAATAATGAAAAGAAATGAGGACAGTATCAGAGACTTCTTGGACAGCATGAAATGCATCAACATTCACATTACTAGGGTCCCAGAAGAAGAAGAGAAGAGAAAGGGACTGAGAAAATATTTGAAGAGATTATAATTGAAAATTTTCTTAACATGGGAAAGGAAATAGTCACCTAAGTCCAGGAAGTTCAGAGAGTCCTGTACAGAATAAACCCAAGGAGAAACACACTGAGACACATATTAATCAAACTAACAAAAGTAAATACAGAGAAAAAATACTAAAAGCAACAAGGGAAAAGCAACAAGTAACATACAAGGGAATCCCCATAAGGTTATCAGCTGATTTTTCAGCAGAAACTCTGCAGGCCAGAAGGGAGTGGCATGATATATTTAAAGTGATGAAAGGGAAAAATCTACAACCAAGAATACTCTACCCAGCAAGGTTCTCATTCAGATTCAGTGGAGAAATTAATATCTTTACAGGCAAGCAAAAGCTAAGAGAATTCAACACCAAGCCAGCTTTGAATCAAATGCTAAAGGAACTTCTCTAGGCAGGGGTGGTGGCGGGGTGAAGGGACCACAACTAGAAACTAGAAAATCACAAATGGGAAAGCTCACCCGTAAAGGGAAATACACAGTAAAAGTAGGAAGTCATCCTACTTATGACTTTGTACATATCATCCAAATATGATATCAAAACCAGCAACCATGAGGAGAGTACAAATGAAGGAAATGGGAATTGCATTTGAAATTAAGAGATCAGCAACTTAAAACAAACTTGTATATATAAAGATGGCTAGAGGGAACTTCAAGATGGCGGAGGAGTAAGATTTGGAGATCACCTTCCACAAATACATCAGAAATACATCTACATGTGGAACAATTTATACAGAACACCTACTGAACACTAGCAGAAGACCTCAGACTTCCCAAAAGGCAAGAAACTCCCCAAGTACCTGGGTAGGGCAAAAGAAAAAGAAAAAACAGAGGCAAAAGAATAGGGATGAGACCTGCACCTCTGGGAGTGAACTGTGAAGGAGGAAAAGTTTCCACACACTAGGAAGACCCTTCATTGGTGGAGATGGGGTGTATGTAGGTGGGTGGGAGGGTGGACAGAGGGGAAGCTTAGGAGCCATGGAGGAGAGTGCAGCAACAGGGGTGCAGAGCAAAGCAGAGAGATTCCGGCACAGAGGATCAGTACCGACCAGCACTCACCAGCCTGAGAGGCTTGTCTGCTCACCTGTTAGGGCGGATGAGGGTTGGGAGCTGAGGTTCGGGCTTCGGAGGTCGGATCCCAGGGAGAGGACTGGGGTGGACTACGTGAACACAGCCCGGAGGGGGCTAGTTCACCACAGCTAGCCAGGAGAGAGTCTGAGAAAAAGTCTAGACCTGCCTAAGAGGCAAAAGACCATTGTTTCTGGGTGTGCTAGGAGAGGGGATTCAGAGCACTGCCTAAATGAGCTCCAGAGACGGGCACAAGCCATGGCTATCAGGGCAGACACCAGAGATGGGCATGAAATGGTAAGGCTGCTGCAGCCACCAAGAAGCCTGTGTGCAAGCACACGTCACTATCCACACTTTCCTTCCTGGAAACATGTGCAGCCCGCCACTGCCAGGGTGCCGTGGTACAGGGACAACTTCCCCAGGAGAACACATGGTGCACCTCAGGCTGTTGCAATGTCATGCTGTCTTCTGCTGTCACAGTCATCCTGCATTCCATACCCCTTCCTTCCCACGGCCTGAGTGAGCCAGAGCCCCCTAATCAGCTCCTACTTTAACCCTGTCCTGTCTTGGAGGAGAAAAGATGCCCAAAGGTGACCTACATGCAGAGGCAGGGCCAAATCCAAAGCTGAACCCCAGGAGCTGTGCAAACAAAGAAGAGAAAGGGAAATTTCTCCCAGCAGCATCAGGAGCAGCAGATTAAATCTCCACAATCAACTTGATGTACGCTGCATCTGTGGAATACCTGAATAGACAAAGAATCATCCAAAAATTGAGGCGGTATATGTTGGGAGCAACTGTACCCTTGGGGTTTGCTTTCTGTATCTAATTGGGTTTTGGTTTTATGTTTACCTTAGTTTACCAGTTAGAGCTCGTTATCATTGATAGATTTGTTTATTGATTTGGTTGCTCGCTTCCTCTTTTTTAAAAAAAAAAATATATATATATATATTTTCCCCTTTTTGTGTGTATGTGTATGCTTCTTTGTGTAATTTTGTCTGTATAGCTTTATTTTTACAATTTGTCTGAGGGTTCTGTCTGTCCATCTTTTTTTTTTTTTTGTATAGTTTTTAAGCACTTGTTATGTTTTTTGGTTTGGATGCTCTCTTCTTTCTTTCTATTAGTTTTTAATTTTTAACAATGTATCTTTTAAATTTTTGTTTTAATAACTTTATTTTATTTTATTTTTTCTTTCTTTTTTTCTTGTCTCACTTTTCTTCTGAGCCATGTGGCTGACAGTGTCTTGGAGCTTTGGCCGGGTGTCAGGCCTGAGCCTCTGAGAAGGGAAAGCTGAGATCAGGATGTTGGTCCACCAGAGACTCCTGGCTCCATGTAATATCAAATGGTGAAAACTCTCCCAGAGATCACTATCTCAATGCTAAGACCCAGCTCCATCAACAACCAGCAAGTAAAATGCTGGACATCCTATGCCAAACAACTAGCAAAACAGGAAACCACCACACTCATTAGCAGAAAGCATGCATAAATTTGTAATACGTTCACAGACACTCCAAAACACCTCAACAGGACACTATCCTGCCCACCAGAAAACAAGATCCAGCCTCATACACCAGAACACAGGCACCTGTCCCCTCCACCAGGAAGCTTACTCATCCCACTGAACTAACCTTATCCAGTGGGGGCAGATATCAAAAACAATGGGAACTAGGAACTTGCAGCCTGTGAATAGGAGACCCTCAAACACAGTAAGTTAAGCAAAATGAGAAGACCTAGAATCACATAGCAGATGAAGGAGCAAGGTAAAAACCCAACAGACCAAAAAAATGAAGAGGAAATAGGCAGTCTACCAGAAAAAGAATTCAGAGTAATGATAGTAAAAATGACCCAAAATCTTGGAAATAGAATGGAGAAAACAAGAAACCTTTAACAAGGACCTAGAAGAACTAAAGAGCAAACAATGATGAACAACAGAATAAATGAAATTAAAAATTCTCTAGAAGGAATCAATAGCAGAATAACTGAGGCAGAAGAACGGATAAGTGACCTGGAAGATAAAATAGTGAAAATAACTACCACAGGGCAGAATAAAGAAAATAGGATGAAAATAATTGAAGAGAGTCTCAGAGACTTCTGGGACAATATTAAATGCATCAACATTAGAATTATAGGGGTCCAGAAAGAAGAAAGAAAAAGAAAGGGACTGAGAAAATATTTGAAGAGATTATAGTTGAAAACTTCCTTAATATGGGAAAGGAAATAGTCAATGAAGTCCAGGAAGCACAGAGCGTCCCATAGAGGATAAAGCCAAGGAGAAAAATGCCAAGACATATTAATAAAACTTTCACAAATTAAAAACAAAGAAAAATATTAAAAGTATCAAGGGAAAATCAACAAATAACATACAAGGTAATCCTTGTAAGGTTAACAGCTGATCTTTCAGCAGAAACTCTGAAAGCCAGAAGGGAGTGGAGGGACATATTTAAAGTGATGAAAGGAAAAAGCCTAAAACCAAGATTACTCAGCAAGGATCACATTCAGATTCGATGGAGAAATTAAAACCTTTACAGACAAGCAAAACCTAAAGGAATTCAGCACCACCAAACCAGCCTTACAACAAATGCTAAAGGAACTTCTCTAGGCAGGAAACACAAGAGAAGGAAAAATCCTACAATAACAAACCCAAAACAATTAAGAAAATAGTAATAGGAACATACATATCGATAATTACCTTAAATGTAAATGGATTAAATGCTTCAACCAAAAGACATAGACTGGCTGAATGGATTAAAAAACAAGACCTGTATATATGTTGTCCAGGACAATTGAGAGAGGAGGCTGGGTCTTGCCCAGATAGAAGATAAGAGACCACATATTCCTCATTCTCGAAGTCAGGAGACCTCCCCGACTACACATGTGCAGAAAAGCTCCCTGGAGGTCAAAAGAGGAGTGATGCTAAGTGGCTAAGTCTACCCATAGGCCTCTTCACTAGAATCCATCTTTGCTGAGAGATGCACGCACACACCTGGGAAAATCCTGATACACCAAATATGAATTCTGAACCAAGCAAATCAAAATGATTGGTCAAAGGAAACACGGAAGAAACACCCCATAAATGTGATTCAAACTGCCATGAGGGCACGACTCTCTCTCTGAGCCCACCCGTGTGTCTATCCACACGTCCTGTACTCTTTTTTTCCCTTAATAAATACTTTGTTTCGCTACTTTCCATCCTTGTGGAATTCTTTTTCTGCAAAGCCATAGGGCCAGGGCCCTGGCACTGACCGCTGGTCTAGTGGCTAGGGTTTGGTGTTCTCACCGCCGAGACCTGACCTCAATGACTGGCCAGGAACTGAAACCCTGCTTCAAGCCGCTGCAGGCCAAGGCCACCCTAGATCAGTACCTGATACTGTTACTGTTGGTACTTTAAGAAATCGAGTCACTGGTATAGACTTTGGAGCTACAGTGATATCACTTAGACAACCGTGACTGTAGCACAGCACTGAATCAGGACTTCCAGGACTCTTTTTAGTAGGTCTGGAGTAGAAGACCTTAGGAATGCAGAATGCTGACCCAACATCCGGTTGTACACGACTTAAGTAGGATTAAATGAATAGTGGGGGGAAATCTAATTGAGGTTATTGGGTTTTGAGTATTGCTGATATGTAAATGTTCTATTAAGGAAGTGAAGTTATCCTTTATCTTTAACCCTCAATGTAGTCTCCTGTAAATGACACATTCTTTATATGGTAATTTATTTTCCCTGACTCCTCAAAATTCAGTAACAACACACTAGTTTTTATGGCAATGTGGTTATTTGCATAAGATAAACAAACAATTGTCTTCTGTTTTCACCAGGACACAGTTGGACAAATTTGTTGTGTCAATAAGGTCATACCAAGATTGCCACATCTGAGAATAAATCTTATTTAATCAGGTATAGCAAACCCACACCGAAGAAACAAGTGTTGTTCCTCATACTTAGAACAAAGATCTAGAAAGCCCTCTTAGGAAACTCGTCTATTATTTGTTCTATGGTTTCTATAAATCTCATGAGGAAGGTCATTTACTGGCAGGACAGGAAATCTACCAGAGGTTGGGCCCCTCAAAGAGAGAGAAATTCACCAAAATGTGTAGGTAGTATAAAAATACTGTGCAGATGAGTTTCTTGTGTTTAGTTTCTTACCCTTGTTTGGTAGGGTGAATAATGGTTCCCTAACTGCAAGTGTGCACGTCCTAATCCCCAGAACCTAGAATGTAGCAAAACGGACTTGTTGATGTGATCAAGTTAAGTATCTTAAAATGGGGGGATCATATTGCTTTATCTGGGTGGGCCCAATATAATCACAAGGGTCTTTATAAGAGAGATCCAGGAGAAGTCAGACAGATAGAAGGAGAGGGACAGAGCAAAAGAGATTGAAAGATGCTCATTGCCAGCTTTGAAGATGGAGGAAAGGGTCCACAAACCAAGGATTACAGGAGGCCTCCCAAAGCTGGAAGAGGCAAGGGTACTGATTTTCCCTGAGAGCTTCCAGCAGGAGCCCGCCCTGCCAACTCTTTGACATTAGCCCAGTGAGACCCTTGTCAGACTTCTGACCTCAGAGTTGTAAGAGAATAAATTTGTGTTGTTTTAAACCACCAAGTTTATGGTGATTTGTTTAAGCAGCAATAGGAAATTAATACACCAATAAGAGCCACAAAAACACTTCTGGAACAAGAGAGGCTTATGAAAATGCAATCAGCGATTCCTTTTGAAATTTCCATATGGAAGTTAATTTTCTAACCTTAGTAGCTGCTAAACAGAAGCTCTGAATTTGTTGTCCATACTCAAAGAAACTTATGCAGTTAATCAAAGCTCTTATTTCACCCATGTACATTAATTAGGTCCAACACAATGACACCAGATTTTCTGTAACATAAATAATCTTCAGAGATTACTTATGATACGAGAGGGACTGTTGAGAAAATTATCTAACATTTGGAAATAAAACAAGAGGATGAATGCATGTGCTTTTAAGGTCATTTGGGATCATTGTCTAACTGGCCCACCCAAGGATGATTTAACTTTCTAGCAGATTGTACTTTTGTTTGTTTTACTATTTCCTATTGTTCAGGGTCAAGACTATGAAATTATATGTTAACTTGTAGACTTCTTGTCCAACAGAGATGCAAATAATTTATGTCTGGTACAAAAGACAACCTCAAAAATTATGGTTTTATTGTTCTGTAGGACAAAAATCAGTTTCATCTCTAATTCAGCATTCTTATTTCAGTTAGCCTCTCTGGGTGGACTATATAATCACTGTTCCTTTAACTCTTCTTTGAACCAGTTTTACTGTCCTGTTGGTTCCATCATTAAGGAGTTTATTTCCATCATTATTATTCCATCAGTGTATTTATGGCACATGCTTACTTTACATTTGCATGAGAGTCATTTAATAACTTTACAAAGTTATATATTGACAATTGCTAAGTGGTATGCTTGTACTATCTTACTTGATCCTCACAGGAGCCAGATAAGGTAAGTAGGATTGTTCCTACTTTAATGAAGAGGAAAGAGATCCTATAGTCAGTAAGATGCACTGGAGGGATTCAAAACCAGGTGTGTGTGTCACATTCTTTCTCCTGCACCACTCTGTATTCCCCAAGGTAAGGTCATGAGAAAGAAAATGAAGATGAGTCGGTTAATCTCTACCATCTAAAATCCTCACAATGGACTTTGCATGTGTCAAAAGGAGAAGATATTCTTACACCAAGAAAATATAAAAATAAAAAATGAAATATAAATGCAAACTAAATTAGCCCCCAAATCCTGACTTCCCACTAACTCAGTGACATGTTAGAAGCCTGAGTTGCTCAGCTGACCCAACTTGAATCTGCTGGGTTTAATTAGAAAGACAAAAGCCTCTGCCCTAGCTCCCAGTTTCTGTGCTTCATCTATGCAGAGCAGCCTCTCCTGGAAGTCAGTATAGCATAGCTGGAGAGTGCTGTCAGCCTGAGTCAAAATAAAAGAAGTCGTCAGCCTCTTTTTTGCAGTTCCCTCCATAGGAGTCCTGGGGCAACTGGAATTTACACACAGAATTCTGATGGCCATCAGGGTTCAAGGCAAGAGGAATGTCTAGAAAGTGTCTAACTCTTGGGTTTATGCTAGCTTGGTTGAAATGCCCCTAATTTTCCCTCTATCACTGACCTTTATTGCTCTTCTGAACCTCATTCTACTTGTCTACGGTGGATTAAATTGGTCCCAGGATGGTCCTACTTCCTAGGATTTCCATTTTGATTTACTTGTGTGTGGCTGTTCACTGACTGTTTACTGTAAGTGTTGGTAACTTTTGCTGACTTAAAATTGAAAGACTGGGGAACATGTTTTAAAGTCCTTTATCTTCAGTCACAGTGAGTCTCCTCCTTTGGAACCTTCTTCCTGGACATCCCTCTGATTCCCTTCTCTTCAGTACCTTGTCTTCCTTATTTTTAATCAAGCTAAAAATACCTCTTTCTCTGTTATCCTGAGATATCAATAATGCCTTGACTTTTATAAAGCACATCACATGGCAACACATGACAGAAGCAATTTGTGGTTCAGAAAGCTACATGGAAAATGAGAAGTTTTTAAGTAAAGCAGGAAGACTTAATAAAATCATAAATTAATGTGCTTTTAGCACCCTAAGCAACAACAACAACAAATCACATATTGCATTTAAAAATTAAAAAAAATACTGCTAAAAGGCATTTCGTTGGTTTTCAAGTGTTGTTCACAAACAAATTTTTGTCATAAACCTGGCATTGTAAACAAGATGCCTTTCAACACAGTGATATTAATTTTAATTGCTAGCATGTTTTGTCTGAGCATGGTGTATTAGGAAGGGCTTGACTTTGGGATCAAATGATGTGGGATTAATTTGGTGACTATGAGCAAGTTGCTTAACTTCTTCAAGGTCCTTTTGCAAAAATTAAAACTGTCTTTGACTAGTTGTTGTAAAGATTAAGAGAGATAATTCTTCAAAGCCTCTAACAGTACCATCAGTGGGAAGCTCAATAAAAATCCAGTTTCTTTATTATCTTGACCTAGGTAGAAACTCCTCAGCTCTCCTCACAGATGCAAGATCACTCATAGACCATTTTGCAATGATCCTCGCTCTTTGTCAGAGCCTTCCTTTATGCTGCTTGTCAGTAAAAAACTAACTGCCTTCCTACATCATTAATTACATTAATGCAGTGGCTGTCAAATTCTAATGAGCACAAAATCATTGGGATACTTGTTCGAGATCTGCATTTTTTTTATAAGCACTCTACTTGGTTTTGATGAAGAAGGTCCTCATACTATACTCTGAGAATCACTGAAACGGGGTTCAAAACCTGTCAACTCCATAGACCCAATGCTACCTGTATTTGCTGAACAATCTTACCAATTACCAGTCAGTTATCAAACAATCAGAGTCTGATTTCAGTGACAGACTTTACACTCTGATGATTAAGATATCTATTTATTATCTATGTATCCTGTATTTATCTATTATCTATTTATGTGGGGGGAGTATATAGTATATAATTGAAAAGTAAATGAGTGGCACTGATAAAAGTTTTACAGAATTGAAAAAATAAGCTGTGGCTGGTATGGCCAGTGCAGGTTTTAGAAGAAGAAGGAGATTGAACTAGTCATTGAAGATAAGCAGCATTTGAAAAACTGCATATTCTTAAGTCTCTCAGTACAGTATTGATCTAGCAAAATATTGTCATCATGCAGTTCGGCATGTATTGATTGCATCCTATACCCTTATATTCCAAGAAATTTTTAGAAATTATACAGACCTCTCTGGGACAAGACTTTTTGGTGTATTGTAGGCAAAAGAGATACATTGAGTCTTTTCAAAGTCTGTGCTTGCTGAGAAAATAGATTTGTTCCCAAAGATCCTGATTGTTATAATTATTCTTGGGGTCACACTGACCTCATACATCCGCTTTCAGAATCTAGCATCAATCTTTAGCATGGACCCAAACCAGTTTATTTTTTGCCAGTGTTCCCTCAGTGGAGTACTATCCTAGTGATTAGATTCCTGGCATGGCCACACAGTCCAAAACTCATACATTAATGTGGAGCTGAGCTAAACCTGGAAATTTCAGCCATTTGCCCATGGTCCAGGGACTCCTGCATGCTGCCAGTCCTGGAAGCATTTACACTGATCTCCAGGCATTTCCCAATGCTACTGAAAAACAGCAATCATAGCAGTTGTATATACATACCCAGGTGTTTCAGAATCCTCATTAGAGCACTTTCTTGAAACAATATTTTCAATTGCCTAGAGAACAAAACCCTGCCTCTCTAACATACTCTTTACTGCTATTCCCTACTCTTTCCTTTTCACCCCCATCTATGGACATGTTTACCCCAATGGTTACCATGAAACTTATGTTTCAATTGTGGACTCTGTGCGTATTCATAATGAATTTGTTCTTGCTACTTTCTTTACTTGGAATTTTCTCCCTTGACATATACTTAGACATACTGTTCATTGTTAGAGTATAAGCCTCCCAAGGGTAGGGATGGGCATCTGTTTTGTTCACTGATATAACCCAATCACCAAAGATAGTGCTTGACACCTAGTAAGTAGTACTCACTCTATGCTTGTTGAATGAGCAAAAGAATCTATCAAGATCAGTTCAAATATCACCTCCTCTCTGAAGCCATTCCCAATTCCTTCAGTCAGAACACATAACTTTTCCTCTGGGATTTAATGGTATTATACTTATTATTGTATCACAGCCCACATCACAACAGTCTTGTATTACAATCAGGTGTATGTATTTCCCTCCAAATTATACCTTTTTTAGAGTCAGGGGCAGTGTTGTATTCATCATTTACTTTCATTGCTCACCACACTTCTTATACCTAGCAGTGCTGCATTATTAGTACATACTTAGTGCTTATGAATTAAATTGAATTTCTGACTAAGATCTTCCATAAAAACTTATCTTTAATACTACAACTTTAGAAGATGCAAAAATGAATACTTTAATTAGAAATTATTTGGAAGCAACTTGAGCCCCTCTCTGTTAAATCTTGCAGTGTCAGAGACTTTTTGTGGTTCTACTTGGATCACAATATGATAGCCCTATTTTGCTCAACCTCAGTCCCCTGTAACTTTGGATTCCTTGCAAGTAGCAAGATTTCTGTTGCTCTGGAAAAATCATTTCACCTCACAGGACTTCTGTGTCTTCTATAAAAGAAGATGTTGAATGGAACAATCTCTGAGATTCAACCATTCTGTTACTTCCTCTGTCTGGCTTGGAAATTCACCCAAATTCTCAGCACATGCTTACACAAGCCTGAGTGCAACAAGTCTTAGGAATCCATCCCGGACCTCTTTGAAAACTAACACTGCACTTTTGAGAGTCAAACAAGGAAGATGGCCAATCTGTGGAGGAATATCCAGGTCTCTAATTAATCAATCAGAATGTAATGCTTAGAAATCCTTCTAACATGGGACAAAATCCAGTCCTGTCTTTTGTCTCTCTACTTACCCTACTCCTTTCAGCTCCAGGAGACTTGCTGAATTTACTCCTTACTTGCCAGACATACCACTTTCTTATCCATTGAGGAAATAAACTTATTTCTTTAAAGATTATTTTTTATTTTATCATCTCACACCAGTTAGAATGGGCATCATCAGAAAATCTACAAACAACAAATGCTGGAGAGGGTGTGGAGAAAAGGGAACCCTCTTGCATTGTTGGTGGAAATGTAAATTGATACAGCCACTATGGAGAACAGTATGGAGATTCCTTAAAACACTAAAAATAGAATTGCCATATGAGCCAGCAATCCAACTACTGGGCATATACCCAGAGAAAACCATAATTCAAAAACACACATGCAGCCCAATGTTCATTGCAGCACTATTTACAATAGCCAGGTCATGGAAGCAACCTAAATGCCCATCGACAGATAAATGGATAAAGAAGATATGGTACATATATACGATGGAATATTACTCAGACATAAAAAGGAACGAAATTGGGTCATTTGTAGAGACATCGATGGATCTAGAGACTGTCATACAGAGTGAAGTAAGTCAGAAAGAGAAAAATAAATATCATATATTAACGCATATATGTGGAACATAGAAAAATGGTACAGATGAACTGGTTTGCAGGGCAGAAATAGAGAGACAGATGTAGAGAACAAGTGTATGGACACCAAGGGGGGAAAGAGGTGGGTGGGGGAGGGGCTGGTGGTGGGATGAATTGGGAGATTGGGATTGACATGTATACACTAATAAAAAAAAAGAAAAAAATATTTTTTATTTTAGCTCTAGGAGTCTTTTTCTTATTCTGTGACAGGGTCTTATACTTTAAATCCCAAGTGCTCACCTACCTACAACTTCTTAACTAACCCTTTTGAGGCTGTGCCCATCAGAACACAAAGAAGTAAGTGGGACTTGCCTAAAGCAATATCATGATATTTTGGCAGAGCTGCTGAGTAAGTCCTTCAGCTTTGTTTTTCTAACATCACATTAAGCAATACTATTTCAACACAAATGCTTTGCAGCATTTATTTCCTCAGGATGAGGATTCTGGGGTTTAGATTCACTCAGCGTCAAGAACTTTCAGTCAAGTGAAGAAATGAGTCAAATAAATCCCATGGCATTTCATGAAACTGCCTCAAAACTACAAAAGACTTAATTAGACTATGGTTAGTTGACTTAACGATGTTTTGAAACAATATTCACAAATCGTGGGTGAGAAGAAGATTGCTTGGTGCCATACTTCAAAGATGTCATTTCCGAAATTGCTTTAAGCAGGAAGCAACACGCATTACTCACCCTATTATAGAATAATTAAGTTTGAATGGTAGAAGTCAGTTGTTTTGATACCATTACAGTTCAACTGAATCATGTTAAGTAGAACAGGTTGGACTTGGCCTCATTTAGATCAGCTTAGTTTCCTTCTCTCTTCTTGTATGGAGCAAAATTTACTATAGGCCATCACTGAATAAAATATTTTAAAATAAGAAAAAACAATTATAAAAGATGGGCTTTCCAGATCTCTAATTAGCAAACTACTTTGAAAGTATAGTAATGAAAGTACACCTGTGGTTTAATTTTTAATAATGTTATTACCACTGCATTAAAAATACATAAAACACCTTTCTGAGAAGGGGAACACAGCAACACAGGAGCAATGGAAGTGTCGCTGCTGCTTAGCACTGACAATGCAGAAGTAAATTTGTTTTTTTTACAGCGTGAAACCTCATCCTTCAACAACACAGTTGCCAAAAGTCAGTTTCTTTGTTTTGTCCAACATGTGTGACATTAACAACAGTACACTTTAAGTTTTTGTCAGGTTGTACCGCCAGGCAAGTTTGAGCAACCGACACTAAACATGACTGATTTTGGAAGAGACATGAAAAAATCCACACAATCAAATAGTTCATAAAAAGATGCTCTTAAAAGATGTGTACCAGGTACTGATGGTCTCACCTCTGCATGGCTTCCACCCAAACGCCACCCAGTGCACAGTTCCCCTGGGACAATGGCCTTAGAAACACTCCTGGACAGACATGTTGTCGAAAGCTGCTTGCAAAGGGGTCACACTCCAGTTACTAAGACAGGCTGCTGATTTCCATTTAATGTAAATTCACTGAGCATAGGGAATAAATGATCGTCACACATCTGCCATCAGTATTTTGCTTAGCATGAAAAAAATTACATACTGGAAAAGGCTTGAAGTGTGGCATCAGATTCACATATCCATGGATTCTGCATCCACAGATTCAACCAACTGCAGATTAAAAATATTAGGAAAAATTCCAGAAAGTTCCAAAAAGCAAAACTTGAATATGCCGTGTAATGGAAACTATTCACATAGCATCACATTGTATTTACAATGATTTGCATACTATTTAATTTGTATTAGGTACTTTAAGTAATCTAAAGATGATTTAAAGTATAGATGAGACTGTGTATCGGTTATATGCAAATATTACACCTTTTAATGTAATAGACTTGAGTATCCACGAATTTTGGTATCCACGAGGGTCCTAGAACACATGCCACATGGATACTGAGGGATGGCTGTATTTCCTCCCGTATCCTTTGTGTAATTCAAACCAAAGTGCCTTCAGAGAACCCTTTGGGGCTGGTATTGCATAGCCTAGTGTTTGAGAATTTGCAGGGGATTATTTGTTTTAGAATATCTTTATTCCAAACCTGTTTCTTCTTTATTGCTTCATGATCATTTGCATTTTCATTCCTTTTCATTATACCATGGCATTTGGCTTAATTCTGCATATATTCATTTACCTCTCAGTTACAGTTTATCATTTACCCTGTCTGGAATGCTTGGGATAACCTAATACCCCAGTGTCATCTTGATAATCTCTAACTGCCCTTTAGATTTTATATTTGATGTTCCTTCCTCCAAGAAACTCGAAACCTAAAAACTGGATTAGGAATTCTTCCAAAGTTTCCCCATAGTGTTCTGTAATTTTCGCTATGAAACTATGCATTGGACTGGATCGATTGCTTACTTGTCTTCCTCTGCTATTTTACTACTGATGCAGGGTATCAGTGCTTCATAAGACTTACATGTTCTTACCGTGCCATTTATGAATTGTCAGTTAAATATGTTGAATGGAAATTTCTCTAATGGAGGCAGTTTTGGTATAACAAGAGCAGCATGGATTTTGGCATCATAGAACCCAAGGGTCAAATCCTTTCTACATTTTACCAGTTGGACAAGTTGATCAAACCAACTGAGTTCCACTTTCCTCATTTGTCAAATGGGAATACAAAAATATATCTTGCAGGAATGTTGAGAGGTTAATAACCTAACCTGACACCTAAAATATTTTCATATCCAAGCACCAAAGGATGACCAGAGAGGGTCTCGTTCTTTTTACCCCTCAGAGATTTCCATTAAGTGCAGGGATTGAATTCAATCTCTGTCTCTAGAGATGCTGTGTTTCTGTAAAGTAAATCTCCTTAGAAAGACACACATTTATGAAATATGTAGAAAGCATGTGATGTTATGAAATTATTTGCCAATTAATTTAGGAGGTGTCCAGCTGCAAACAACAAGCTTGGATATGGATAGGGACCCTAATAATATTGAGTAGGTCACCAGGTAAAAGCAAGCATCAGCTCTGTAGTTTTCAAGTGTTGGATATTAACTGAGATGTAGCAGGTACTTCTGCTCTGAGTGGAATTTTTCTTGTAGGCAATCACTAAGTGATCTCATGCAAGGGTTACAGCAGTTTTAATGGGACAAGGGTATCACATGTGAAAGTGCTACAAGGTAAGAATAAAATTGGAATTGGAACCCAATCGAGCAATTTGTTGAAAGAGATGACTTGCTTCTATCATGGTCCTTCTTTAAACTCCCTTGAAATAGAGGACATGCCCTAGCCTTTGAGGACAAGCACTTTGTCAGACTTGCTCCAGAGAGATCACCACCTATTTTCATTCTTTTGTGCATAGTCTAGTCTTTTCTGAACGTAAATCTTACTTGTGCTTTACACTCTAGCTAGAGCGTTGTCAGCAGTTTTTCTTGGATCAGAAAAAGCAGTAAAACAGGAACCTCACAACATGATCCAGGCCCTAGGCTGTGACCAGAAATTGGCAATGTTCTTGGGAAAGACACTGAAGTTGAGATAAAGCCAGGTGCTTACCTCCTTTTTTAGGCTAAGCATAAGTTATTTAAATGTTATGAAAGTTAGCAAATCACTTACAATCCTATATTCTCTCTTGACTTCACATGACTACAAGCTTTGGGTGTACTGACAAATCCAATAGTAAATTGATTTAGCCAACAACATACCTTCCTAAATTTTGAAAAGTAGAAAACCAGCTTTCAAATTGGGAGAGGACTAAATCCTAACCTCACAACAGCCACAAAGAGAAAGAAGCAGGAATGAATAAAAAATTACTTCTGAATCAAGATAAAGCTTTTCTTAGATACCTACTAAGAGAAATCAGGGATGACCTATAGAAACTGGTAAGAAATTTTACTTCCTGCCTAAGAACAAACAAGTGAGACACCTGACAGAAATCCTGTCATTTAATTTGGAACTTCATCTAAAAACAACTTTTCAGGGATTAGGTATGGGGTGGGGAGGCAGTGAAGAAGATCTAAAATCTGCTACTGTTTGTTTCATTCCAAATTTTAAATGTAGAGGGCACACAGGATGCGACCCTGTCCATCAGAGGGCCCAGCACCCAGTCCAGCACACACACAAAATTAACAAATGGCAATAAATACATACATATCAATAATTACTTTAAATGTAAATGGATTAAATGCTCTAATCAAAAGACATAGAGGGGCTGAATAAATACAAAATACATTAATTACTTTACATTTTACATTTAAGGTCAATGGACCAATTATCCAGACAAATGATCAATAAGGAAACACTGACCTTAAACAACATACTAGATCAAATGCACTTAATAGATGTATATAGAACATTCCATCCTTTTTCTGGTGTACATGGAACATTCTGCAGGGTGGATCACACACTGGGCAACAAAACATGTCTCAGTAACTTTAAAAAGATTGAATCATATCAAGCAACTTTTCTGACCACAGCACTGTGGGCAAGAAATCAACTAAAGAAAAAAAAATGCCAAAAAACACAAACACAGGAGGCTAAACAATATATGACTAAACAACCAATGGATCACTGAAAAACATCAAAGGAGAAATAAAAAAACAAAATCTGGAAACCAATGAAAACAAAACCACAATGATTTAAAATCTATGGGATGCAGCAAAAGCAGTTCAAAGAGGGAAGTTTATAGAGATACAAGCCTACCTCAGAAAATAAGAAAAATCTCAAATGAATAACCTAACTTTACACCTAAAGGAACTAGAAAAAGAAGAATAAACAAAGCCCAAAGTTAGTAGAAGGAAAGAAATCATAAACAGCAGAGCAGAAATAAATAAAATAGACACTAAAAAACAATAGAAAAGATAAAAAAAAAACCTGTTTCTTTGAAAAGATTAAGAAAATTGATAAAGCTTCAGCCATACTCATCAAGAAAAAAAGAGAAGGCTAAACCTATAAAATCAGAAATAAAAAAAAGAGATATTACAACTGACACCACAGAAATACAAAGAATCATATGAGATTACTACAATTATACATCAATAAAATGGACAACCTAGAAGAAATAGACAAATTCCTAGAAATGTACAATGTCCCAAGACTGAACCATGAAAAAACAGAAAATATGAACAGACCAATTACCAGTAATGAAATTGAATCAGTAACTAAAAACCTCCCAACAAACAAAAGTCCAGGACCTGATGGCTTCACAAATGAATTCTACCAAACATCTAGAGAAGAGTTAACACCTGTTCTTCTTAAACTATTCCAAAAAAATTGCAGAGAAAGCCAGCATCACCCTGATACAAAGCCAGACAGAGATATCACAACAACAACAAAAAAGAAATTGCAGGCTAATTTCACTGATGAACATAGATGCAAAAATCCTCAATGAAATATTAGCAAATAGAATTCAACAATGCATTAAAAGGAGAATACACCATGATCAAGTGGGATTTATTGCAGGGATGTAAGAATGGTTTAGTATCTGCAAATCAATGAATATGATACACCATATTAACAAATTTAAGAATAAAAATCATATGATCATCTCAATAGATGCACAAAAAGTTTATGACAAAGTTCAACATTCATTTATGATAAAAACTCTCCACAAAGTGGGTATAGAGGGAATATATCTCAACATAATAAAGGCCATATATGGTGAACCTAACATCAAGCTCAATGATGAAAAGCTGAAAGCATTTTCTCTAAGATCAGAAAAAGAGAAGGATGTACACTCTTACCAATTTTATTCAACATAGTATTGGAATTTGCTAGCCACAGCAATCAGACAAGAAAAAGAAATAAAATGAATCCAAATTGGAAAGGAAGAAGTAAAACTGTCACTGTTTGCAGATGACATGATAATCTACATAGAAAATCCTAAAGATGCCACCAAAAAACTACTAGAGCTCATCAATGAAATTTGTAAAATTACAGGATATAAAGTTAGTATACAGAAATCTATATTTCTGTACACTAACAACAAACTATCAGAAAGAAAAATTAAGAAAACAATCCCATTTACAATTGCATCAAAAAGAACAAAATACCTAGGAATAGATCCACCTAAGGAGGTGAAAGGCCTGTATTCAGAAAACTATAAGAAAACTATAAGATACTGATGAAAGAAATGAAAGACAATACAAACAGATAGAAATATACTGTGTTCATGGATTGGAAGACTTAATATTGTTAAAATGACCATACTACCCAAAGCAATCTACAGATTCAATTCAATTCCTATCAAAACACCAATGACATTTTTTCACAGAACTAGAGCAAATAATTCTAAAATCTGTATGGAAACACAAAATACCCTGAATAGCCAAAATAATCTTGATAATGAAGAACAAAGCTGGAGGTATCAAGATCCTTGATTTCAAACTATACTATAAAGCTACAGTTATCAAAACACTATGGTACTGGCACAAAACCAGACATGTAGGTCAATGAAACAGAATAGAAAGCCCAGAAAAGAGCCCACACTTTTATGGGTAATTAATCTCTATGACAAAGGAGGCAAGAATATATGACAGGGATAAGATAACCTCTTCAATAAATGGTGTTGGGAAAACTGTACGGCCACATGCAAAAGAATCAAACTGGACTCTCACATCATGCACACAAAAAATTCAAAATGGATGAAAGCCTTAAATGTAAGATCTGAAACCATAAAACAAGAAGAAAACATAGAGAGTAAGCTCTTTGACATTGATCTCATAATATTTTTTTGGATGTCTCTTCAGGCAGGAAAAACAAAAGCAAAAATAAACAAATGGGACTATACCAAACTAAAAAGCTTTTGCAGAATGAAGGAAACTATCAACAAAACAAAAAGGCCACCTACTGAATGGGAGAAGATACTTGCAAATGATATATCTGATAAGGGATTAATATCCAAAATATACAAAGAACTCATACACCTCAACATCAAAAAAAATAATCTGATTTAAAAAATGGGCAGAGGATCTGTATAGACATTTTTCTGAAGAAAATACACATGAAAAGATGTTCAACATCATTAATCATCAGGGAAATGCAAATCAAAACCATGATGAGACATTACCTCACACCTGTCAGGATGGCTATTATAAAAAAAAGACAACAAATAACAAGTGTTGACAAGGATGTGGGAAACACGGAATCCTTGTGCACTCTTGGTGGGAATGTAAATTGGTGTAGGCACTATGGAAAGCAGTATGGAGATTCCTCAAAAAATTAAAAGTAGAACTATCATATGATCCAGCAATTTCACTCCTGGGTTGTTATCCAAAGGAAACAGAAATACTAATTAGAAAAGACATATGCCCTCCTATGTTCACTGCAGCATTATTTACAATAGCCAAGATATGGAAGCAACCTAGGTGTCCATGGAATGATGAATGGATAAAGAAGATGTGGTATATGTATATGTATATGTATATCTATATCTGATCTACAATGGAATATTACACAGCCAAAGAAGAATGAAATCTTGCCATTTGCAAAAACATGGATGGACCTAGAGGATATTATGCTTAGTGAAATATGCCAGAGAAAGACAAATATTCTCTGGTTTCCCTTACATGTGGAGTCTGAAAAAACAAATGAACAAAGCTAACAAAACAGAGTTATAGATACAGAGACCAAACAGGTGGTTGCCAGAGGGGAGGGGGGTGGAAGGAGTAAAACATAGTTGAGGGAGATTAAGAGGTATAAAATTCCAGTTGCAAAATAAGTGAGTCACAGGTATGAAATGTACAGTGTGGGGAACATAGTCAATAACTATGTAGCATCTTTGCATGGTAACAGACTATAACTAGATTTATCATGGTGATCATTTTGAAATGTATAGAAATACCAAATCACTGTGCTGTAGAGCAGAAACCAACATAGGGTTGTAGGTCAATTATACTTCAAAAACAAACAAACAAAAACTGAGAGGAAAATAAATCAGGTTTGTGGTCACCAGAGGTGGGAGTGGGGGGAGGCAGAATAGGATGAAGGCAGTTAAAAGGCACAAACTTCCAGTTACAAGATAAATAAGTGCTAGGGGTGTAGAGCACAGCATGATAAGTATAATGAATGCTGCTGTATGTTACATATGAGTGTTGTTAAGAGAGTAACTCCTCAGCGTTCTCATCAGAAGAAAAAACAATTTTTTTAATTTCCTTAATTGTTTTATTTTTATTAGATGATGATGGTTCATTAAATTTACTGTGATAATTATTTCATGATGTATGTAAGTCAAATCATTATGCTGTAAACCTTAAACTTATACGGTGCTGTATGTCAATTATATCTCCATAAAACTGGAAGAATAAAAAAGACATATCTCATGGCAAAAAAAGGAAAAAATGGAGAGGGGGCAAATTATGTATCTATTGATGTAAGCCAAAACTAAACAACCAAATACTCTAATATCTTAATTCATATGTATAAGGAAACCTCTTGCTATAAATTTCAGGTAGGGTGGCCAATCAGTCTCAGTTTGCTCAAGATTGTCTGGCTTTTAAAACTGAAAGTCTCATATCCAGGGGAAACCTTCAGTTTTAGGCAAACCAGGATGGCTGTTCAGCCTAATTACAGGACAAGTCCAATACTGAATTTTTTTCCCAGTAAGTAGCTTCATGGTATCAGTCAAGGCATCCTACTTTTTTTTTTTTGAAAGTTGCAAAATGTCCTTTATTTATATAACTCAACTAAGAAAGTTCTTTCTGAGTCATGTGTTTCAATGTATTTTATTTTTTAAAGTTATATTGGGGTAATATGACAATTGAAAATTGTATATATTTAAGGTGTACATTTTGATGATTTGATAGATATATACATAAGTTGTCCTAATTCCTGAATCAATAAAATTTAGCATCTACAATATAGCTGCAATACAGTGCACTTGATGGATTCATAAGATCATAGAGCTGGAGATCTCAGGGATGATAAAATTACTAAAATGTGTAGGGAAATCAAATATATATAAATCAAATTCAATGTGAGATGTTCTAAGAATATTTTCTGTTCAAAGAATCCTATAGTTAACTTTTCTTAAACGTGAGTTCATAATTGTTCTTGCATTTGGTTTTGAAAAACTGAATTGTCATATAGTTCTTGTTTAAGTTGCCTATGTTGGAGTGCATGATTTAGAATAAAATCTATGTGATTGAACTCAGTCTTTTTCCTCCTTCCTATGGTGGTTGTGATTGGTGTCCCACCCAATTCCCCTGGTGCCTTGTTACAGGGAGTGTTGGGTGCCCTAGTCCTATAGGAGCTTACTAGCTGGGAAATGCTGGGGAGGATATGCCCCAAACTCGCAGGAGGGTGGTGACCTATAGCCAATGAGTGAGTAATATTGGGGTGTGTTAGACTCCTAGAGGGCCCATACATGCTGGTGAAATGCATGCTCCAAAAGTCCCCTGGTGGGATAAGAATGAAGGTAGATTCCTCCTAGTTTCTTTCTCTGTCTTATCTTCCCTCACTCCATTACCTGCCTCTCCTGAGAATGCTCTCTCAATAAATCATACAAGTGTCCCCATCTTAGGCTGTGCTTCCAGGGCAACGGAACTTTACTGTAACTTATATCAATCTGTAATTTACTATAATTTTATCTAAAACTGGAAAGATTGCTACCATTTAGTTGGCCATTCATATCTTCAAGATAACATAGAAATTTTCCATTAGGTCATAGAGGGGTAGGAAGATGGGAATTAGCATATTGACTGTCTATTAATTTATATCATCTCCTTTAATCATGATCAAGACTCTGCAAGGCAGGCATTTTTATCTCCTTTGTTATCCACAGGAAACTGAGTCTCAGCTAAGTCAAGATAGAATCATTAGTTAATGGGGAATCCAAGCTTAATTCAGCTTGTCTCATTTCAAAGACTCTTCTTGTTTCTTTTTGTTTTGTTTATTCTTCTGTCTTCCTTTACTTCTCTTTCCTTTTTCTTCAGTTCCTCAATTTATAATGTCAGTTTAAAAATTATTGAAGTACATTTATTTCCCTAATAGCCAGTAATCTCATCAATAGTCAAAGTAAAAATGGTTGGACTTGCATTTTTCATAAGCTATGATTAATTTAAAAATTCATATCTGAAATAATAAAAATAGAATGAATAAAAAGCACTTGTATAATTTAGTTGGTAAGTTTGACCCTATGTAATCATCAACATATTATGCACAAAAGTCTGAAGTATGAATTCTATCAAGCTAAACATATGCAGAATAATTGTCTAATGCTCAGGTAACCTTTCATAGGGAGATTTTCATTTATTGTCTTTATTTTCAAAATGTTTTGTTGGCAGATCTTGTCGATAAAATGTGAGAGCTGTGAGGGTAATTGCAATTCTTGGCTAGATGTGTCGCTTTGTGTAAAGATGTTCTATTTCCATTTCTAATAATAGCAAGATGAAAAGAAAATGTGTAATGGTTGAATGGAGCAAACTTAGTTGAGGTTCAAAATTACATCAACAATTGCCACATTATTTCTTTAAAAGTAAATCCCTTGCAATTGTTGGAATTGTCTTTTCAAATATTTGACAGTAACCACACTCATCACATATATTGATTAAGAAAAAAATGTTTATTTTTCAGTTCCTTGCCTCAGAAGAATTTTAATCACAAATACTGCCACTCCCTGATTAGATTCTTTCATTTTTTTGGTCATAAATCATGACTAGATTATTTGAGTAAGTCTAGAATTTAGGTAATTAGATGATGTTGTTATCAGCCTGTCTGAATTTGGTTCAGAATATCTACTTTAAAAGGGTATAGGATATTTAGAATGAATTTTTTTAAAAACTGTTTCCCTTAAAAGACACTGCCTTTACTCTGACTTATCATACCACATAAACTTTAAAGCTGTATTTACCATGGAATCAATGAAAGGAATGAATGAGTAAAAAAAAACCTCTAACATTTATACCCAAAAGGTCAGTTCCAGTTATTAGTGTCAAAACCTGATTTGCCCAGGCAAACCTTAGGATCATCAACTAACATAAAAGCCAAAAATGAACATTTGCCTCCTGTTTTTCCGAGTGTTCTTTCGTAGGCTGCACCCAAAGGGAGCCAGCATTCACATATTATTTTCCAGTGATAATTAGCTTGACCTTGAAATCACTGGTTTGTAATTTCAGTAATGTCGACAACTGTAGCCTGGCCGTGGGCTGAACTTGCTGTTTGGCCCTGATAGGACTGGGAAGGAAAGGTGGAAGGATGTTGAACAGGGCCTGCCCTGCCCCTCTGCAGCACCCATGCCTTTCCTCATATCCCCACCTCTCCTGCTGTTATGAAAATTAGGGAAAAAGAAAGGTTGGACACAGGCCTTCCTTCTTGCCTTCCTCCTACTTCCTCTCCTTCAGCATGAGTTCATGGCTGCTCTGTGTTGCTTTATTAGATCTTCACTTAGATCTGATAACTGGAGGGCAAGAGGCTATGCTTATTTTGGCTTTGGTCTACTAATGTCTCTTTCAGTCTCTTCTTTATTGTGAACACTGATGAAAGTTTACTTCTGAATAATGGTACAGTATAAAAAGCATGACTATACCTAACATCATTGGTTAGGGATGAATTATACAAGTCACAGGGGACAGAGGATGGGCAACATAGTTCAACTTCATCTTGATACCTCAAATGCCATCTTTCTCAAGCTGGCATAAGAAGTGTCTAAGTCTCTGGAGGTTGAATGAGGGAAATAATTATTTTCTTGGCAATTTCTTCAAGGTGATTTTTGTGTGCACTACATTTTGAGAATCTCTAGCCTACAGAATTGCTAGGAATCATTAGCACAGCTGAGAAGGTACTTCGTGAACCAGTCTCTACTCCTCATCTACTATTTGACCTCCTACCGTAATTCATTCTCAGCCACCAACCAGTCTCCAAGAATGGAATGCCCTTCCCCACCATGCTGCCTGCCACTGTCCTCCAAATGAGGCCTACCTTCATTTCCTCTGAGAAAGCTTTTAAAGCCACTCAGATGGAAGAACACTATTGCCCTGTGACCCCCTCTGCACCTTAAAGATGCCTCTAACCTATAACTCAGTCCAGACTAAGGCATATATTTGTTTTCATGTCTATCTTTATATTGGAATCTGCTTTTCTTGAAGTCAGGGACCGGGTCTCACCTGTTTATGGATACAGTTCTTGTCACAATTCCTAGTCCTTAGTATTGATACATCTTTCTCAGTACTGATTATAAAATAAACGTTTCAGAGCAATCTTGGTAAAAGGCACATATTAGTATTTGTTATTTTATTAAATGGTTCTACTCTGGAAGAATTCTCAAATATAGGTAATGTGGCTGACATCCACTTCTTTCATTGCTGTAAGAAATCCTAACTGTTCATCCTCAGTCTCAGTGATGATCTTGCTCTCTGTCTTACTGAGGAAGCAGAAGCACTAAGTTTCACCGCTATGTCCCAGCATCTATGCTTGTATTCTCTGCTTTCCCTCCTGTTACTAGAAATGAACAGTTCGTGTTCATATGCATGTGTGCACCAGACTCTCTCCCCTCACCTACACAATGACATTGTTCCAGCAGTTTCTCTCTCTTTCATTAGCAACTTGTCCCTCTCTGGGTCTTTCCAATCAGCGTACAGACAATGCTATAAAATATCTCATCTTTGGGAAACACTCTCTCCATCTCTTGTCAAATGTACTAGATACTTTCACAAATGCTATTTCCTTTCATTCTTGCAACTGTGTAAAAATCATTAGCCTTGTCTTATGAGATGAGGGTGTGAGGATTCAGATCCATACTTTCTGGTTCCAAAGACAGCACTCAGCTGAGAAGATGACCCAGTGTATTAGCATAGTATCCAAGAAAGAACACATAACCAGTGTATGAGTACCCAAAATGTTCTTGCTGATCTGTTTTTGGTGCTCTGAGACTGCTGTGCCTACCCCTCTAGCTCAATCTCCCCAACTTCAGTATGAGGGAATTGAACATCCTATCATTCTATACTGCCAGTTAGGGAATATAAAGTAATTCTGCCAGAGAGGTGAAGTTGCTGAATCACTGAACTTTCAGAGAAGTTATGGGTTACTATATTTTCAGTCTAAGCTTTTCCAATTTTTTTTTTTTTTAGTACTCTGTAAGTGTAAATGAGAGTAATAAGAATTGTAATGGACACAGTCATATTTTGCATCAAAGAAGTCTGAATCCTCACTGTTCAAAGAGAACCAGATGCAGTAAAACCCCTGATCATTTTATTATTCAGGGCAGAGCAAAGCTCTGGACCATCGGCATCTGTGCCTTTTCAGGCACTCATGGGGTAGAAGCACAGCTGTGCCACAGAGGATTCTGAGGAACTTTGCTGAATGCTTTGAATATCACAGGATTATCAGATATATTTTAAAATAAACAAAAGCACAGATATGAATAAAGTATAGTCAAGGCTTTGAGGGAATGCTAGTTGGATATCACTGGGTAGAGATTAAGGCTCTATCTAGCCATGTCAAAATTCTGAAATCTTAGATTACAGAGGCAGTGTAGTACAGAGATTGAGACCATTGGCCTGCTCATGTTCTACCTGGATGGATTATGATCTAGCTTGTAACCTTTGGACAATTATCCAACCTTGCTAAGTCTCTTGTTTCCTTATGTAAAATGAAAATAACACTCATAGGGCTGTTGTGAGGATCAAGTGAGCAAATAGATATAAACCATTTAAACCATGTATGTTCCTATTTATTCTTTTCCAATAATTATTATTTCCCTGTTAAGCTTCTGAACACTCTCTAACACTTGACTTGGGAGTAACTGAAAAAGGTCTGCACCTTGACCCAACAGTAGGCTTTGGCGTTAGTTTCCTTTTTCTGAGCAGTGCATGAGATTTCTTAGAACAGTCAGCCTTTGGTACCTGGAAGGATTAGCCCTACATCCCTCCTGCACTTTGGGTGGGCAGTTAAGTGAGGAGGATTCTCTACCAGTGGACACCAAAAAGACCCCTGGTTCATCTGGAGGCACCTATGAGTCACCACTGATGCAAGATCTCTTCTTCTTTCTTCATATTTCCTTCCTATTGCATGTCTGTGATTTTATTTTCTTTTATTTTTGCTCCTGATAACTTCAATTTAATCCAATCTGGGTGGACAAAGGGCTCCCAGTGCAATTGGCTTTCAATCCTCAAAGGTATCCTCACCTTGCCGCTGTCCTAGGCTCTTGTGAAACATTCAAGGCTGTCCTCCTCCACCTCGCTGGCAGGGACCACAGTGATCTTTTCATTCCCCACAAGACAAGCACTTGAAACCACTTAGTTAATAGAGAAGAGAAACTTTATATTCTAATACTCTAAATTGTGAGCTGAGTTAATAGGTCAATTCTTATAACTGAACAGGTAAATACTCTAGGGTAAATCTGACCACCAAGTTTATGTAGACTTTATTCCAGTGGGCTGCCCACAGGTTGTGAGTTTTTCCTCTCTGTACAATGTTCCTGGGTTGTCTGACATAAGGCACAGAGGAAGGTACTCAGGGAGTTGGTGAAACTATTTGGGTGGAAAAGTAGTTGATCAATCTCCCACTTTTTAGGACATTTAAAAGGCATATTAATAGAATTTTGAACTCATGGAGACAAAGTGTTGATGTAATTTACTCAAAGTTACATAGATCATGAATGATAGGACTAAGTTGACACTGGACTCTTTCTTGAATTCCAAGACTCACGTGTACTGGGTGTGTGTGTGTGTGTGTGTGTGTGTGTACATATATTAGAAACACAGCACCTTAACACATTATGATAAACAGTAAATGGAGAGTTGTTATACATATATAACAATGCACATTATTAATCTTTCTTTCTTTAAATGGGTTATTCTGCTTCAAAGTCATGAAAAGCAATTGACTTGCTGAGTCAAACACGCAAATCTAATAAAGGAAAATAGTGCTGCTGACTGGTTATCTGTGTTAAAAAAAATCTGAATTTAAATTTTATTGTTGGAAACTTAGCTTTAAACTATGGCTGCTTTAGACTGATTACTGAGTTATAGGTGTCAGTACTCGGCAGACCTGAACACAACTGGAAAGCATTACCTCTCTTTTTATTTGTAAGTCCAGTAGGATTTTTATTAGTAGGGTAGTGTTTGACAATCCTCTCTCTAGTTTTCGTTAATTGATTCATATACCCTGTTCTTAATTTTATTGATTGATATCAATGTCTAGCACCATCAATTTGTTTATGCATTGTTGAGCACACTATTTCTAGTCTGGGAATTCTGAAAAACAATCAATAAATTATACTAAGTGAATCACTCAGCACATTTTCAATGTTAACATTTGGCAAGGAGTCTCCCTTTTTGCCTTGATTACCTGAAGAATGGGTTCCATTAGCAATGCAGTATTTGAAAACAAACGCTCCATATTGAAATGGCTACCCAGTCACATTTCAGAAGTGTTGCAGTCATTAGGGAGGTTATTCTAAAATATGCTGCTGTTCAAATTGGAATCGTGAAAAATTTGGAGTTAGGGGATGCAAATCTTTTAAGAGAGAAAAATATGGTTATGGTTTCTGTTCTTGTAGAAGGATACTTCTCTAGTATACTTTATTAGGTCTTGTATTATGTTAACTGTTAACTACTTGTATTTTGTCAACTGTGTATTTCTTAGGTATTTATACATAATAATTGTATATTATGTTAACTATTTGTGTTAACTATCTCTTCTTCAATTGATTGTTAATTCCTTGATGGCAGGAAATGGTTTATTCATCTTTGAAGTCCAACACCTGCATTTTATAGATATCCAAAATATATGTAGAAAGTATGGTTGAATAAAGTAACACTTCCAAAAGTTACACACTTCAAGTAGTAGGAGAAATGCAGTGGGAATGTAGCAAGACTGGGAATTAGGATGTTCTTCCTACCGGCTGTGAGACCTAGGAGGAGCTACAGGATTACAATGAGGAGAAGCATATCTTCATGCCTCACCCCATCCTCCTGTCCCCTTTCTTCTTCTTCTAGAAAGATCTGGACAAGCGGACTGTATGACCTGCAGGTCAAAGAAGTGAAATCATGTGACCCTCTCAAGGCCATGGTGCCTATGGTGGTGGGACTGGAGGGGCAGTCAGATTTAGTTTACTTGCACCGCCAAAATCAGCTCTTATACAGCAATCCAATTCTAAGGAGATTTTTGTTTGAGTTTTGAAGGCTTTTCAAGTTTAGAAATTGGCCTGAAGGGAATGACATGAAGGGAATGACACTTTTAAGCATTTACTGACTCCATAATTAATACAGTCATTCATTCATTTAGCAAACCTTCTTTTCCCTAACACTTTATCATGAAATTACTAAGAGTAAGATCAAGAGATAAAGTTATCTTGGGGGAGATGGTGCAGATAAAAGAGAACAGAGAAAATATTTTATGTGTTTCAAAAACTTGTCTGCACCTGACTCTGTTTCCTGAATAGAAAAGTTAACAAATGTGATTCATTGTGGTGTTATTTCATTTGTTTTTAATTAAAGGAGGCCCACTCTATATCCATGGTATAAACATAGCCCTGATGGACTAACTGTACAATTATTGTCTTACTCAGGTCCCTGGAGTATAACACAATGACAAATATCTGAAATTCATCCTCTATCTAAGCAATGTGATCTCTGTCCAGTCACCCGCAATTTTAAGCCAGTTCTCAGAAAAGCTATTTAAAACAAAATCTGAAGTATACATAATAGTGGTTATGAAAATAAACATTAAGCAAAGGAAGAAATGATAAACATAATCTTTAGACCACATAACTTCTTTGGATGTCAGCTATTTCAGGAACTGAAATAATGCATTTATCATATTCTCATCTGTTCAATATATAATTATTTTAACTATTATGTGTATTGTTTATAACCCATTATCTTGCAATAACAGCTTACATGGATCACTGCATAATTTAAAAATATAGTGGCTTTTCTTGCCAATATTTGATTTCCAACTTTAAATCTGCTGACTTTATATCTTTGCCATGAACTCTGGGTAAACTTTTTTTTTATTTCCTAAGGATTTATCTTAGAATGTGCACCTGCCTTTTCTTTTATCATAAACTAGTTTGCTTTGGCATTGGCTTGTGTGATGGCATGTTTTCCAAAATAGAATGAATTAGCTTCTGTACTTGCAAATCAACTAAATGGGCAGGAATACAAATCTGAGACCCAGGGGGTGTGAAGTGGGTGGGAATAAGGCACTTGTCTAATTATCTAGATTATGTGATCAATTTAATCTGGAAATCAAATCATTCTGTCTTGAATTACTTATATTACTTTGGTCACGTTAATCAAATTTTGTCTTTGTTGGATATATACTTATTATAGCTAATCAATATGTTCTTTGTCTATGAAGACAAAAATGTGGATTCCACATGGGTTGAATTCACATCTTTCCCTAGTTAGCCTGATTGGGTGGGATATTGTATTATTAAACATTTATTTATTTAGTCACCAAGTTTATTGAGGACTTGAAATGTGGCTAGTATAAATTGAGGACTATAAGTTTGAAATGCAAACTGAATTTAAAAGACTTATGAAAAAAGTAAAATCGCAATTTTTATATTGATTACATGTTGAAGTAATAATATTTTAGATATATTGGGTTAGATAAAATGCATTATTAAAATTAATTGCACCTGTTTATTTTAAGTTTTTAATGTAGTTACTAGAAAATCTATGTGACTCACATAGTACTTCTACTGGACAGTGCTGCTCTAGAGCAAATCTTGCATTTGTGCATACAGGCTATTACTTAGATGTTCATCACAGCATTGATTGGATGTGTAAAAGAAAAGCAGACAGCCAAAATATCCATTCGTGGGGAAATGGATAAGTACCCTGAAGTATATTTAATACATAAGTTGTCCTTCTGCTTGGATCCTTTACTCTCTTAATATTTACATGTCCTGCTCCCTCTTTTCTTTTAGGACTTTACTCAAGTTTCACATTTTTTATGAAGTATTTTCTAACTACCCTATATAACACAGTAATGCCCATTTCTGTCTTCAAGGACTCCTCCTGCACAGCTTACCTCTCCTGAGTTTTGCTTTTCTGATAATCCTTGTCATTATCTGAAGTACAATATTGCCTTTTATATATGTCTGATCCCCCCACTAGAGTATCAGTTTCATGAGAGCAAGGGCTTTGTTTTGCTTACCATTGCATTCTTGGTGTCTAGAAGAGTGGTTGCAACATATTGAGTATTTAGGAGATATTTGCTCAATGAATGAATGATGGAATACTAGATTTCAACAAAAATGAATGAACTGGGTAAATAATAAAGATGCATCAACTTAGATATATTCCAAAAGTTAAGTAAGATTAACTGGAAAAGAAAATTGATGAATGAAATATATATGCACACAATATATGTAGTCACACACACACAAAATTTATATATATCCATACAAAAATGTACACACCCACACATCCCCATATCTCTCTCTATGTGTGTGTGGATATGTATACATGCACATATATGTATGTGCATACACACAATATACATATATGTGCATCTATAAAATGGCATTCATTTAAATAGATTAAACACATGTGTGCATGTGTACATATTCACATGTACACACCTACATAACAGACTGTAGTATAGAAAGCAAATTCTTCAATCAACCTTGCAGAGCCAGGACATTAGTAGATGAATGGAAGGAAGATGATAACTGACATGAGTCTTTGAATGCTATCTCATAAATAAAAATGTTATTTAGAATCATATAAACTAAGGAGAACTTGGCAGACCTCCCATTTTATGCTGACATCCCCTTTCAACATTTCTGACAGGTGACTTTTCACCTAGCCACTGACTGAATATTTCAGGGGCAGATATCTTAGCACCTTAGTTATAAATGAGACAATGCATATAATTGGTTAAAATTGTAAACTTCGAACATTTAGGAACGGATGTCATTTCTTTGTCCAGAGTTGTACAGGGAACTGAAGCAAGGACCTGAAGAATTCTCTCTTCCTTTAGGTCTAAATGTCCTAAATATGAGAGAATGCTGGGATGAATGGGTTTCATGTACACAGTGCAAGCTAGGAGTCAGAATGCAGGTAATTTTCAATAGGTGTGGAATGAAAAATATAAATGGAAATTTTTCTGAAGAGTGGAAATTTGACTGAGTTTGCTGCCAGATCCAATGTCATCTAATTAATCCAAGGGACAGCCTGTCCTGGCAATCAAAATCAAATTGTATGCATAACAGGAAGTGTTACTGGAGCCACAGCAGGATAAAATCATGGCAAAGCTTATGTTTCTCTAGGGACTTTTTTTCACCTGGATCCCATTAAAAAACCCCACAAAATCCTCTCAATACTGACATACTAAGTAAAAGTCCAAATAAATATCAAAGCAAATATAGGTGCCTCAGTGGAGAATTTTAACTTTTACTCTTTGATTTTTAAAAGCTTGACTTTGAATATTTTGTTTATGTATTCAAATTTCTAATCTTCATTCCATCAAAATAAATCAATAAATTACATTTTCATAACCAAACAGTGGCAGAAAGCTGTCCATATTTTACATAGTTCTCAGTGATATACCATATACTTTGGCATTTGTAAATAATGTTTCACTCTTATGTAGGAAATTTATTTTGGAGCAGATCAATTAGGAACTATTTACATGGTTTAAAATAAAGTATCAGCTCAGTGAAATTTAATAAGAGTTTGCTAGATTTTAGCTTCCTGGGTTCAGTTCAACAAGCATCTTTTAAATGCCTGCCATGTACTGCACAGCAACGTGAGGACACAAAGATAAATTGATTTTGTCCTTGTCCAAGGGAAAGATCTTACAGTGTCTGAATGAAGCATGTGAAATGCTAACATAGAGATGTACAGGAGCTATGAAGTCCAGTGGAGAATCCATCCCCAAATAAAGGTTAGAGAGAGGCTTACTGGACTAGGAGAATTAACTCTGAGAGAGAGTCAGCTACATGAAAAATGGGAGGCAGTGCTTTTCAGACTGAAAGGAGTATGACAAAAGTGGTGTTGTGAGGTCAGTTTTGCCAAGAAAAGAGAAACTCACCTATCTTTACTGTATGAGAAAAGCATGGTGAATGCAGGAAACTATAAGCAAGTTTGTGTTTCTAAAGGGTAGAATACCTACTATGCACTCTTGTACATCACTTTGCTTATATGGTGACGACAGTTGTAGAAGGGCTGACAGTCAAGATATGGGGTCTAGTTAGAGGCTATTTTAATGGTCCAGGGAAGAAATGATGAGGGCAGTGGGCAAGGAAGTTTGTTAAAAAATATTTAGGATAGAAAGTCTGATGGGACTTAAGGCAATGAGTGTGCTGAGTTGGATGAAGAAATTTAGACAAACTTGTAGAGGTCTGGTTTGAGTGATATGTCCTATCTTACTGTGATGTGTCAAATCAGGTGCCCAGATGATGGATATCAGGATACTAGAGTAGGTAGTTAGACACTCCCAAGTTTCCTATACATACGTACAGAGGAAGCCCCCTCAGAGACTGTTCTAGATCAAGGATTTATACAAAGGGTCACATGTGTGGTAGAGGTGGTTGCTGAAGAGATTTCTCTGGACAGAGCTGTTGCCTCTCTGTGAGTTCACACCCCTCTGCCTTTAGGATACTGTTTTCTAATTCCATTCTTGGTGAATGGAGCTTCCAGGGAGCCATTTGGAGAAATCTGAAATAGGTTGGCTACAGTTGGAGATGCAGAAGATCAATGGCTGATGCAAACATGAGAAAGTGGAGGTGGACTATGGTGTGACTCCCAAGTGACAAAAGAAGTCTATATAGAGTTGACCAGTTGAAATGATGGGCCAAGCAGAAGTCTGCTGCATTGCAATTAGAGGTATTCCCTGAATTAGAATCAGTAGGTATTTCCTGTGGACCAGATTTGTATCCATGGTACCTGGGTGGAATAGGCTTGGGTTATAGTCAATAGGACTGTCTAGAAGGGTGAGGAGACTTCAGCAGAAAGAGCAAGAGGTGTACTACTGGATTTCAAGGGGCTGAGAACCTCCATACCCTTCCATCTGAAACAGGGATCCACTGGTCTGAGTCAAAGAAACATCAGGAGAGCCTGCCCAATAGGAACTCTAAGCTTTAAAAATCTACCAGGCTTACGGGGGCACCCGCTTAATGTAGGAATTTCCTGCTAAGCTTAGAGAACACTGAGCAGCCCAGCCAAGCAGGAAGTGTCCTAACACAGGGGTCCTTAACTCCCAGGCCGCAGACAGGTCTGTGGCCTGTTAGGAACCGGGCCACACAGCAGGAGGTTAGCGGAGGGTGAGTGATCGAGGCTTCATCTGCCGCTCCCCATCACTGGCATTACTGCCTGAACCATCACCCTCCTCTACCATCCGTGGAAAAATTGTCTTCCAAACCGGTCCCTGGTGCCAAAAAGGTTGGGGACCGTTGTCCTAACACTTTTTGAGCCTGGTAGGTGGTCCAGCAGTTAAGGGTGTGGTGAGGAAGTCAGCAAGGAAAGGAGAAAGAGGAGAGCCCACCATCCCTCCATTTCCCTAGAGTCTTCCAGCAGAGCTCAGGGAGAGGAGAAATATGATGTTATATCAAGTTGCACTTTTGATTAATGTCTTAGACTACATAGTCTAATTCATAAGTTGAAGTTCAACTTAAAGAACCTCTAGGACTGCCATTACCTTAGTAAACAAAAAATCATAGTCTCTATGCAATTTTCACTAAATAATTTTAAATGGGCAGTAGGAACAAAATAAACTGTTTGTTGTCCCATTAGTTGCGTTTGTTTGATATACTGGTTACATCATCATTCATTGACATTGGGCCTACAGTAGTGATAATAATTTTAATAGATAAAACTGATGGGTTCTATTTGGGAATGTGTTGATATGTGGGTGGCAGCAGGACATCCAGATGGATTTTTCCAACAGGGAAGAAAATGAATGAATTTAGACCTAAGCTCATTTTGGTCTAAATTTTGGAGAGAAATTAAGGCTAATTCAAGAAACATTTGTTTATTTCTCTTGAACATTTTTTTCCCTTTTAGCTCTTTATGAGTGATGATTACTTCTGAACAAAGATGTCCACAATTCCTCAATAATCATTGTGGGTTTTTCTGTTTCAATCAAACTTACACATAGCTACGAATATAAACTGTCTGAAATATCATTTTGTTTCTGCCTGAAGAACAGTGACTTCTTTATAAATCATCAATAAAATTAGAAATTCTCAGCAGAATTTCTCAGGTGGAAACCAATTGTCTTTCCATATTTATGTAAACTCATTTCTCGCCACTTCCACGTGGGACCACTCCATCTGAGCCCATCAGAACTCCTTATGTTTCATTTATATTTTTGCTGGTCACCAAACTGGAACATGATTTTAACCAAATTCTGCCTTAAATACTCAGTTCAGACACTTTTTTTTTCATTTCATTGACGTATAGTTGACTTACAATGTTGTGTTAATTTCTGTTGTACAGCAAATTGATTCAGTTATACATATATATATTTCATATATTTTTCATATTCTTTTCCATTATGGTTTATCACAGGATATTGAATATAGTTCCCTGTTGCTATACAGTAGGACCTTGTTGCTTATCCATCCCATATGTAATAGTTTGCATCTGCTAATCCCAAACTTCCAATCCTTCACTCTCCCACTCTTCTCGCCCTTGGCAACCACAAGTCTGTTCTCTGTATTTGTCAGTCTGTTTCTGTTTCATAGATATGTTTATTTGTTCTGTTTCATAGATATGTTTATATGTTTATTTAGATTCTACATATAAGTGATATCATACAGTATTTGTTTTTCTCTTTCTGACTTACTTAGTATGATAACCTCTAGATACATCCAAGTTGCTGCAAATGGCATTATTTCATTCTCTTATGTGGCTGAGTAATATTCCATTGTGTGTGTATAACATGAGTTTCAAGGAGACCAGCATGTTTGTAAGGCCCCTGAGATTGCAAACAAATCTTTTTGTGGGAATAACAGGTACATGGTTTAAATCAGTTTTAATATAGGGTCTGTAACCCAGAAAATAGTTAAGAACCCCTGATTTAACCTAAAATCTGATTCATTTTGCCGTACCCACCGTTTACTGCTCTTCCCAACACCTGTGATTTCAGACTCTCTTCCTCCCAGATGCTCTGATGTGCTTTTTGCTCCTTTACCAGCTATTCCCACTGATTTTCCCACGGCCAGCTTGAACTTACTCTGGGTCCAGAGTAACTCTGGCTACAAACAAGAAGTGTTTCAGCTTCTTCACCCCACATTCAGCTATCATTTCCCGGACTGACCTGAGATGTGGTTTGCCAGGGTTTTCTATTACCTCAGGATGGCTGATTGTTACCTAATGTCTTTGGGTCCCTCCTGAACAGTCGTGTGTGTTTGATGATTGAAAGCTGGCATCCCTGGCATCACTGCATTTGGCCGCTTGTATGCTGCATGACTGTCTCCATTGAATGACTGATTTTCCACTGCCAGGTCCTGTCCTTCTTTTTATAAGCACTGCTACTTCATCTTAGGCTCAGTAATAACAGCGATGCTGTCAAATAACAACAGCAAGAATGCACTGCTTACATATGCTAGGCAGTACACTTAAAGTTTTATACGTGTTGCCTCATTTCTTCCTGACCACCACCTTATATGAGATACATTTTAACAAGGACCTTCCATTTAATGGTAGCTACCCTTTCTTGAGTAATCACTGTAAGCCAGACATTTTGCTAGGCTGTACATATATTAAATGTAATCCTTACAGACATGTGAAGTAGGTATTTTATCCCCAATTTATAGAAGAGGGAACTGAGAAAAAAAAAGAGGCTAAATGACTAGGTTTACACAGAGAGCAAACTGATTAAATCTCAGGTTCTACACTCTCAGTTCACAGTTAAATAGGCTGGTCTATTCCTAGGACCCCTGCCTTACTCTCCCACTAGAACCTAGGACCCCAGTAGACGAGTCTAGCCCAGGCCCTTGTTTCTGCCTTATTGAATTGTGTCTGAGTATGATATTCATATACGGGGAGTTTGAGCTATAATACTTGCTCATAGATTGTATATGGTCTTCAGTTCCTTTGCTGTTCACTCATTCACTTATCCATCCATCTACTTGTTTGGCATCTATTTATCGGGTGCTCATTCTACCTTCAGCATTGTGCAAGGACTAGGGAATCGAGACTAGAAAAGCACAGCTTGGAGACAGACATGCAATCAAATACCATGGTCTAACAACAGATGTAATAAAGGAGAGGAGCCTGAATTTGTGAGTCAGGGCCAGCAGATGGGGGCTAGTGCTTGAATTGGGTCATAAAGGACTTCAATCAGAGGCAAGAGAATTTGGAAGGAGCATATGACAAGTTCAGGGAGCCACAATAGGTTCAGCAAGTGCTGGGATTGAGGCAGGAGATGAGAGAGCTGGCACAGGAGGTCAGGAACCAGATCACTAGGGGCCTTGCATATCCTGCTGAAGAGTGTGGGTTCAAATGAAATCTTCAGATGAAGCCTGCTATTCCTCCACTGCATAGAATTTATATTAGTAGACAGCAGAAACCACATCTTGTAATTTTGGGGAAATATCCCCTAGAGCACCAAGTTAATATTACTTATATAATGGAGTCCCAGTAATTCTTGTTGAATGGGAATTTATAATTTCTTAATATGTATTTGCTTAGCAAATGCCCAGAGAGATAACACTATAACACACCCTATCATGTTTGAAATATTCTTTAAGTCTTTCTCTCTTTCTGGTCAGCCTAAAAACACTGAAAAGTAGGTAGCCTGAGAGATCTGTCTGAAAGGCTTACTGATTCTAAATGATGTGTGGAATTATCAGGGGTTAGTGCACACACAAATACCTCTCTGCTCAGGAAGTTTACCTCCTGTGACGAATTTGATCTTCACCCCATAAATTCAATCTGCTGACTTGTTTATTTACATTATTTCTGATTATAGTTTTGGAAATCATTTAGAAAACGATAGTTACTAAAAGAAAGGACCAGGGGAAGTTTTAGGACCAAGTGCTTTATTTCATGTTTCCTAATAAAACCTGGTAGCTTCAAAGTTTTGTTGTATTAGGTACTCACTGAAAGAAATATCTGCATTTTCTCACTTCTGCATGTTTTAGTTTGTCTCAGAATTCTCTCAGTGCCAGTCTTTCAACAGGCTGGGGCATTACTCCTGGTTAACCAGTTTTCCCATTTTCTCTGCAGATGCCTACACCCTGCCAAAGGCAGTATAAGGCATCGTGACTCAGGAGACAAAAGAAAAGATGAACACAAGGTTTCTAATGCATCTCCCCTTCTATCCCCAGCTGTGGAGCCTGAGAATGGGGAATTTGTTCTTTGGAGTAACTGAATGTCAAATGCTTTCAATGTGGTCCCTCATCTTAGAGCTCATTATTTCTTTAAACGTATCTAAAGATCACTTGGTAATTTCACCTTCTTATGCAACTTAAGTACAAGAAAAAAGGTGCTTAGGGTGTTCCAGAGTGTTTGATCCCAAGCTTTCATGTTGTCTCATGCCTCTCCTTGCACTGGTATGAGATAAAAGGAATCCAGCTGTTTTCTTGTTAAAGATCAAGGTGATCAGGATGGTGATTCAGGACATAACTATGATCGCTGCAGGGAGAGGAGAGGCTGTGTGATGTTTTCCTATTAGGCACAGTATGTCAGATGTATCTAGTTGTCCGAACAGGTCATTTTATGCCTATTTGTGATTTCTCTGTTGTTGTTTCTGTTGCCAGTTTTAAATTCCTGGCATCATCCTCAGTAGAACTGAACAAGAGCTGTTATGAGTGGTCCATTCCAATGGTAAGAGAATAGCTAATGTTTCAGATTCTTACTATGTTGCCGCACTGCTCTTCACAAGTATTAACTTTACTCTTTATCCTCACAATAATGCTGTGAGATAGAAGATTTTATTCCTATTTTACAGGTGAGAAAACTGAGACACAAGGAGTTTAAGTAACTTATCCAGGTTACATTGCTCATAAGTGTTGGTGGAGCTGGAATTTAAACCCAAATAACCATGCCAGGAATAGGATGAGGTAAGAGAGGGACCCAGGGCACATAATTTAAGGAAGCACTCTCTCTCAGTCTCTTGGAAATGCAGGGTTCAAGCTTGAGAATAAGTGCCTCCTTAAATTGTGTGCCCAAGGCACTTCTTTGCTGTTAGCCATACTTCAGTCCCAGCCTTGTAAATAACCTTGGTTTGGAGCCTGGGTAGTATTAACCTTCATACTGCCTGTCTCTCTGGTCCTGACCCTTATGGATCAGAGCCAGCCTTCAATGAGGAAGTAGATTGAAGAGCCTGAAGAGGGGTCTGTAGGTGCTGAAGAGACTAGCAGAGATAAAGACCTAAGTAGGTATCTTTCTTTAGATTTCTCCCTTGCTCTTGGTTGGGCATTCTTCTCTTGCACTATGTTCCCTGACACTCTCTTTTATGGCTTTGTCTCACCCCATCCTACTCCAGTACAGAAAGGAATAAAGATACTTTTCACTTGAGAGGTAAATCTCTGCATCCCATAGAGAAAGCATTAGAACAGCATCACAGCGTATGGTGTATCCTCAGTCAGGCCCGGCTGCCCCCAAGTACCTTATTTCATCTTGTCAAGTCCAGACACACTCTGAAATGTGTGTTGGGGTCAAAGATAATCCAAGAATACATGTCTATAAGGCATCTCAGGATCTTAGAACAGGGTCTGGTGAAGGGATGTCAAGTAGCCTTAGAGGAAAGGAATGGGTGCCTAAGATTTCAGGGCTATTGCCCTGAAATAGCAGTGAGAATTCTTTTCTTTCCCAAACACTGTACTCTTGAAAATCCTTTAGTACATGTGGTAGGTTTTGAAAGGTACCAGACTTTTCCAGTTAGCTGACAAATGGAGAAATAATCAGTATATCGTTAGAACAAAGAGGTCCTTCTGTTCAGTCCTGTAGAAACCAAGACTTAGGAAACCACTGGGACTAGAGGCACTAGAGGCTGACAACATGGGAATTATCTCTGGTACTCTTCAGAGATGGACCAACCTACCCCTTGACTCAACAGGCCATAGAATAAGCACCTGCGAGCTATTTTGAACATGTGTGGAGGGCCAGCAGCAGCTGGGGTTATAGTTGAAATGAAGGATGGTGAACGTTATGATCTGGTAGCTTTTTAAAGCTTCTCAACATCACCCTGGAAAGTTCCTGACAGTTCTTCTAGACAAACTTTTAACAGTGAATTCCCAGCAGACTGGTTGATGATGCCTTCTCATCTCTTACAGACATAATGCCAACAGAGCCAAATGGGAAGGACCTCAACACTTGGACAAGTCCAGAAGCACTAAGCCAAAGGAAGAACTTAACTGTGAACAAGCATCACTTGCCTCTTTGATCAGGTTCATAAATCTGGGTCCAAGGCGCCATGGCTTGTGTCGATGGCACTGCAGGGAGCTGACAGTCAGCTGGGAAGCCCGGTGGGAGGCAATGGCCACAATGTACACAGCATCATACATCAGAGCCGCTTCAGTCTGTCGAGGAAGACACACACCACATCTTCAATTCCACCTTTGCTTAGCTTCCTTTACCTGCGTAATCACTCTGCCTGCTTCCTTATCTTCTATTTTTCTGAACTCAGCAGCCATTTATTCTCCAGCTGAACACCTGTCATTCTCCAAATACTTATTTTTCTCTAAAATAATATCTCAAATGCCAGAAAAAATTGTAGTTATGGCTTTGCTTTGTTTTAAGTTCTTAAAAAGAAAAAAAGAAACGGAACTTTGATCAGCCACAAAAGACTTGACTCAGGGAACAAATATTTTTGGAGTGTCTTATGGTAAGCCCAGTGTTAAGATCAACTACATTGAGTTAGAGGTTCAATATTGGATTCTGTTTCTCAGTATTTACCTATCTATCAGTCTATTTACTTGTTTATATTTGGTAGAAAGAAAGTGTTCTGAGTAAAATTAACATGTGATTTTCAGATAAGGATACTCATGTTAGGACACTTCCATTTACCAGAGTCAAGAAGGTTGTAGTCATAGAGTGAAATTCAACGGCAGATTTGAAGAGACCTTCTGAAGAACAGACATGTGGAACTTCCTCAGAAAATATGTACTCTTGTTAGCACTTACTTTCCTGATAGAGATTATAAGTAGTCATTCCTTTGGGGAGCTGGACATATTCTTCAACTCCTCATGAAATTTCTCTCATTTGCAAAATTTCACATAATGCTCTCAGCATTTTATAAAATATACTGCCCTGTGGTTTTCCTTAAGGATAAAATCTTATAATACCTTCATATTTTACTTGAGGATTTTCATAGCAACTTCAAATATATTAGCTCATTTGAAATTCTCAACAACCCCACAAAATAAGCAGAATAGATGGATTAAACTATTTATTATGTAGGAAATTGACCTCCAGACAGTATATTGATTTGTGTAAGGTCATACATATAGCCAGTAATTGGGTAGTTAAACCAAGAATCTAGGTCTTATAATGAAGACTATCATGCAGTTTTCCAAAATCAGTTGAGTTATTCAACATATATTTATTCATAATTTATTGAACATGTCTTGATGGAGGTAGAAAGAGAAAATAAGGGGAACTACATCTTGCATTCTATTAATCTTTGAGTCCAGAGAATATCTCTACTTTGAATACTTATTATCCTGTGCAATCTCTATCACTGCATTTTCCATATACTATACTTATAGTTATTGTTTTTACATCTCTTTCTTGATAAAAGTGCTCAACTTCATTTTTTAGTGGCTAGCACAGTTCTTGGCACATAAAAGTTGTTTAATAAATGTTTGCTGAAGGAATTAATATTATTTCATGCTTAAAATAAAATACACTTTTGTGAAAACTGTATAATCCCAAGGTTTTATGATGTATTTCTAAGATTAATTGTTTCATTCATACTTAATATGAGTGATATATAGAAGTTGTGATGGTGATAATTGTTAAAGCTTAAAAATATTCTGGTCATGTCAGTTCAAGACTGATATAATCCATTTTATAGATCAGAAAGGGAAATTAAGTGACTAGTCTAAGGCTAATCTATTGACAGAATGAGACTGTTAAAAATGTAATCTTTCATAGTAGCTGGCATTTATTGAGCACTCATATGTCAGGTGCTATTTCAAATATTTTGAAAACATTTAATCTTCACCATGACTTCTACTCCTTTATGGATGAAGAATTGACAAGGTTAAATGTTGCCCCCAAACTAGTGGTGGGAAAGCCAAGATTCAAATGCAGGAAGTTGGTGTTAGAGTTTATGCTCTCAACCACAAGCTGAACTGCTTCTAAACCAACTATTTGTCTGATAATTTAATGATTATAATAATAAGTCAACAGTGGTCAATATCCATTGATGATTAACTACATGCCAGGCACTATAAGCATTTTACAAGTTGTCTCCTTTAATTACTGAAGTTAAACCTTTGATGTAGGTATTGTCCCCATTTTACAGACAGAGAAATTGAGGCTTGGAGATATAGGAAACAACTTTAATAACTTGCCTAAAGTTATGTAGCCAGTAAAGCAAGGAATGAAGATTCCATCTCAGGATGAAAGTTTAGATTTCAGAGCTCATACCCTTAACCACTATGCTATGGGGACCTGGACCTTTTTAGCAGTGCAATATGCCTTTTTGAAACACTTTTGTATATATATTCAATAACTGGCTGATTGATTTGATAGAGAAGTGTGAGGAGAGGAATTCCAATGATCTTAACTTTTTCATAAACTTAACGTAGAGACTACGATTTTGACTTTCTTTGTCAAGGTTGTCTCTACACTGGGCCAGGTAATAACAAGTTTCAAAACTATAGGCCTGACCAGTGCTTTCCAAATTCAAGGAAAAAAAACCATTTATTCTTAAACTATGCTTCTCCTTGTCATAAAGTGTTTTCTTAAATTGAGGAGATATTTAAGTATTTTATAGCACAAATGAACTACCACTGAATTTCCTCCTCTTTTCAGTTTTATGCTGGAGGCCTGCTTACCAAACAGCAACTCTCAAGTCATTTTAGGTAAATGTAAAAAAAAAAACTGGCTTGTGTTTCAAATATGTTTGTGTTCACATTTTATTTGCATCTAAAACCTGGAAGAGACCACAGTGCTCAACGCCTGTAAGAGAATCTTTTTGCAACAACGTGTATCACGAAACAGGCATATTGAAAGTGAGCTTCTTGCCAAGGCATAATGTTTTGGTTATTACAATGATGTGCAATAAAGGATTAACTCAGAGGGCTCAGGATGTTCAATCTCTGCACATTCTGAAGAAAGGATTGGCCTTTGACTGGCTTCTGGGAGATTACCTCCTTAAAATATCCTGCCTGATCAGAGTATCGTTGTATCCCTGGGGTCTTGGGTAATGCAAATAGTTTATGCTAACGGTGTGATTTATGGTGAATGCCTGTTTTTGTTCACTTGGGGCTCTGGACCATGCCATATCAGTTTGACCTCTGGAGTGGCTGGAGACCAACTAAAGTCAGCTGTGTAGGTGCTCTATGCCTATGTGACTGACCCCCTCCCCCCACATAAAATCCCTGGACACCAAGCCTCAGATGAGCTTCCCTGTTGGCAACACTTCATAATGTTGTCACACATCTTTGCTGTGAGAATAAAGCACTGTCAATGCAACTGTCGTGGGAGAGGACCACTAGAAGCTCATGCATGGTTTCTTCTGGACTTGGTCCTTTGTGACTTTTTCCTTTGCTGATTTTAATTTGTATCCTTTTACTGTAATAAACTGTAACTGTGAGTATAACATCTTTTCTGATTTCTGTGAGTCCTAGCAAATCATCAAATCTGAATGTGGCCTTGGAGACCCCAATACAAAACGATGAGATGCTACGTCACCTTAGGGATGAGGACTAAAAACATGATCTAGCCCTATGGAGTCTTCACGTTTTTCTGCCTGCCTGGTATGTAACTGTTGTTGGAGAAAGCTAGAGGAGATAGGGAGACCTAGTCTTTGGAAAGCAAATGAGCAAAAAGTATAGATTTCCCATTTTCTTTCCAAATTTAGAAACATTCTCACTAACCTGATATGGATAGACAAGTCAGTTCTCTAGGAGGGAAATACTTTAAAATAATACCTCATCCCCCTCATTTCCTGAATTTCCTTTCTTTCATGGTGTTAACATTTTCCTCTATTACAATGCAAATATCTCACCCACAGCATAGAGCTAACAGAAATTTGCCTCTTAGTATGGATTAGCTGGTTTCCCTCTTTTCTGAGACATGCCTCTTGAACTGATGAGGATTCTGATAAGGGTGGGAGGACTAGTGTTTTGCCTACATGAACCCTGCTAGGGAGCAAAATCTGGTGGGGGTGGATGCTTCTGAGGGAATGAAAGTGCTAGGAGAGGTGGTGAGCACGCAGGAAGTAGGGGAGAGCAACTCAAGAGAGAGCTGGGGTTTAGAAACACGTTGTAGAAGGTAGCAAAGATATCACCATGTACTCACAGTCTAGAAATTCAGTAATTAGGACTGCAATTCTGACATGTCCAGTGAGGACTGGCCCAGAAGTTGGCATATTGTGAGCCTCAATGAGTATTTGCCAGCTTTTGAGAAAGACAGGAATAGGGGAAAGAGAACTATATGTGGAGTTGGAAAACAGGCCTGAGTGATGCTACTGGTCATACAAGGTCACACATGTCCCAGGGAATAAGCCACCTTGGGCTATATGTGCAAACTGAGGAATGTGTCTCTTGTAAATAAATGGATTCTGGCTTCAATAAGACAGAATAATAATTCTGCCTCTGTATTTCAGAATGTCTTTTGTTCTTCTTTGATTGACTACAAATTGGCAGAACAGCAGGTATCATCAAGTAAATTCAATTCTATGTCCTAAAGGCTTTATATATGTTATCTGATTTAATTTGTAAAGTAACACTGTAAAGTATTATTATAGAGATTTACAGATGAGCTAGGAGGTTCAGAAAGACTAAATAATTTAGGTTATTTAATTATTCAGGGATATAGCAAAGACTAAAAACTAGGTTTTCCTTATCTGGAAAGATCTTGCTTTTTCTACTGAATCTCACTGCCTGTTGTCTTTCATCACAAGGGTAACAGTGGACACTCAGAGTGGACACTAAAGTTGGACACTCAAAGTGGTCTTCTCTGTGGATCATTATAGGAAAGACTTAGATGTAAGATAAGGGTACTGACTTAACTACTCATCGTGAGTGCATTTGAAGAACTGGGAAGGCAGATGACATCGATGTTTTGCTGTTCCCATGACTGCAGTATTGAATCATACACAATTTTAGGTTCAAAATCAGAGAAGACTCCATCTGAGAATGGGCCACTCAATTACTCTAGTCTATCCTCAAAAGCCAATAGATCAAATTAGCCCAAATGCTGAGAGAAATTTAAACATAGAGAAAAGGAATGAAGTAGATTTTACAAAATCACTCTAAACTTCAAGAAAGTTAATTAACATTTTGGTTGATGAAACACTTTTTTTAATATCTCAAGATGTTTTCAAATAATGAGTTTCACTATTTTTGAACTCTATTGACTCGGTAACAGTTTTCTTAACTCAATTTTAACCCTGTTTTTGGTTTTTGTTTTTTTGCGGTACGTGGGCCTCTCACTGTCGTGGCCTCTCCCGTTGCGGAGTACAGGCTCCGGACGCGCAGGCTCAACGGCCATGGCTCACGGGTCCAGCCGCTCCGCTGCATGTGGGATCTTCCCAGACTGGGACACGAACCCTTGTCCCCTGTATCGGCAGGCGGACTCTCAACCACTGAGCCACCAGGGAAGCCCGTAACCCTGTCTTTTAAAGTCAATATTTTTTCTCTAATTAAATTTATGTTTCTTAAATCTGAAGTCAAAATTTTTTGGCTTAGACATGGCCTACTTCTTATTTTCAGATTTGGATGTGTTTTGACATAATACTATTCTTTGAGGATATTTTTAGTGTATGACGTTCTAAGAAATTCTTAATAGTTAAAACTTTGAAGAGGAAAATAGATAAGCAGGTGGAAAGTAAAAATACATAAGTTAGAAAAATTCCTATATTATATATTCATATGTGCATCTGTGTATGTATGCGGCACACAGAAAAATATGACTATAAAGGGCTACAGGGAAATTCACTTTGGAGAATGGTGGGATAATGCGTGTGATTTAGGAGAAAGAAATTCCATTATAGTAGGGTATTACTTAAATATTAATAGTGGCTAGTCTATGGCTAATTTTTCAAATAATATTATTACTTTAGAATAATCTATTTACTAATCACGTCCATTTCTTATTTATAGAAGCTCTCTTTGAACTTTTGCAGTATTATTTCTGGCCTACATGAATATTTTTCATTTAATATCTTGAGTCTTAGTAGACTTCAATTCATATTTATTTAGCACGTTAATTCCTGTATTAAATACATATTTATTGAAGATCTGCTCTGTGCCAGCCCTTTCCTAGTGCTGGGAATAGAGCAGAACACGAAAAGACAAAATCTCCAGCTTCATGGAGTTTATGTTGTTATAGGGGATGACAACGAACAAATATAAATATGACGTATTGTCATAAGGGCTACAGAGAAAGGTAAAGCAGGTTAGGGGAGGGGGAATAACAGGAAGGGGACTACTATATTAGGTAGCAGGTTCATAGAAGGCCTCTCCCATGAGGTAGCATTTGAGCAAACCTGAAGAAGGGAAGGTTCTAGGCAATGGAAGCAGCAAATCCTGGAGGTGCAAAAATGAATGGAATGCTGGACCTGAGATATATAGGCCCAGTGGAATTGAAACCAAAGGGCTTTTTAATTTTAAGGTAGAGAAGAAAGAGTTTGAGTACAGAGGCAATTTGAGAACAAAGACCTGTTAGCGCTGGGCCCGGGCTTGGGGACTTGAGGTGTGCTCTCTTGACTCAATGATCAGTCCGTTGGATGCCCTTATACTTGTCCTTTAACCTTTCTGTGACTCTGTTTCTATATCCCCAAATTAGCTGCCTCTACTAGAAGCCAAAAGGAAACAGTGAACTGCAAAATGGACTCTTTGGATAAATAAAGATCAACACTATGCTTCACAGGATCAATTTCAAGGCTCTATCTTGAAATGACGATGGGATCCGACTACTAGTGGGCAGCTGAGTGCTACCACTGTTTTCGACTAATAATGTCATGCCCTAATATAGCTACTGTACCCAATTTTAGAGCAACCTGGTGAGCCACCGTCTTCTGTCCTAATAAATCCCCATTTCCTTTTTATAGTTTATTATAATAACAATAACAGCAATAATAACAGAGATCCCTCTGGTTAGATGAAAAGACAATGAGAAACTCTAGACCGAATGGGATCTCTCATCCACTGGGAACTTGGCTCTGCCATGCTTCGTGTCCACAGGACCGCTGGGCCTGATTGGGTGAGAATGGAATGGCTCTATCTCCCTCATTCAGTGGTTTGCCTCATCTCAGTCAATATGTACAAACTGTTGTGTCAGCTCAGTATAACTGAAGGGAACAGGCACTTCTTTGCTACATTAAGCCATACTTGTGATGAATATTTGATGTTTGTCGCGAATCCACAATCTGTGTTAATATAGCTCCAAACTATAACTCTTTTAGACGTACATACCAAGCATAGGTAAAAACCTCATCCTGTGATAGAGATCTTGTTTGGGAGGTGGGGTTGGGGTATGGGCAGAAGATTTTGAATCATATTTGAACACAATGGAATTATAAATCCAGCAGGAAACCCCCCCCAAAATTAGCACCTCTTTCTCTCTCGCTCACTCGCTCCCTCTCCCTCCTTTTCTCTCTCTTTCTTTAGCTTTTCTTCTTCCTTTTCAGAAGTCTACTATTTCCCTGGGTATTCTCTACTTACTCTTATTCAAAGCAATGTTTCAAATCATCTTAAGACTCATTTGTACCAAAATGCTTTCTATCATTATCTTTCAGATCTCTTTGTGTATTTTGAGTTATTTCAGGTTTAAAAAAACAGAGACCTTGAACATGGGATCCTCCAGAACCACTTCATTTATTCATTTATTCTTTTTTGTCATTTGTACCTCATTTAAAGAAGGTAGAAAAAGAAGAGAAATCTCAAGTTTATTTCTATGTGCGATGATACCTTTCAGTTACCAGTAAATTGCATCTTAAAAGCAATAGTGTTTCTCCTGATGATGGGAACAGAGAATGAAATACTATGTCAATTTAAAATGCTATTACCTGCCCACATTCCCAATATCTTTTCCTTTGGATGACACTGTTCCGGCACAGAAATCTTTTTTTTTTTTTTTCCTGCAATTTTCTTCCATCACACAGGGAGCTTCATTAGAGAAGTGCATTTGACAACAAGAGACAAATGATGTTAGTGAGAAGCTCTCTGACGAGGCAGTTTGCAATTTATCTGTTCAGCAGAGTACCTGTCTCTCCTTAGGAGGCAGGCTTGGCATCTGCTTCGAGAGCGACATATGGCTGGTATAAAGCACTGTCAGTGTCTGCAGAGGTGTACCTCCATGTACCCAGGACGGGAAGAATGTGAACACACCAACTCTATGGAAATCCAGATTTTTCCACATGCACTTCTGCTTGCTGAGATGTAGCAGAAGTGAGGAAGGCAAGCTGGTTCTGCAGAACCTTTATAGGCAGCTTGCTCCTCTCTTTCCCTCCCTCCTTCCCAAGGTCACTTTCCCAGGGGCAACCCTCTCCCCACTTACCCTTGCTTTTGTTTATGCTTTGTCTCCATTTGGCTGATAGTGGTGGCTACTCCTGTTAACTTTTTTATCTGAGGCCATTACTCTCAGGAAGCTGAAAATAGCAGTTTTTGATAGTAGCCATGCACAGGCTTTCAAAATAGTAGTCCCTATATATGAACCTTCAAGTTGTGAACTTTCAAAGATTCAAATGTGTGTTTCATCAACTTCAGGCGTGAGTGAAATTGCAGTTTTCCCTCCGTCTCCTATTGCTGATGATCTGTCAGCTCTACCATCTCCCACCTCCTCTCCCATCTCCAGTCAGTAACTCTTCTTGCCTGTTCACTCGATGCCAGCCTCTGTATGCCAGCTGTTGGCCTGTACTACTGTACTTTTCAAGGTACTGTACTGTAAGATTAAAAATGTTTCCTTTATTTTTTGTGTTTGTTTGTTTTCTATGTATTATTTCTGTGAAAAGTATTATAAATCTATTATAGTACAGTATTATATAGCCTATTGTGTTAGCTGGGTACCAAGGCAAACTTTCTTGGACTTACGAACAAATTGGACTTACGAACGTGCTCTTGGAAGGGAACTCGTTCATATGTAGGGAACTTACTGTACATAAAATGTTTCCTCCTCTTCTCATACAAGTCAAGGCACAGGTTATAACACTTTTCCTCTCACTATGAAAAGCATATGAGATTCTTTTTTTTTTTTTTTTTTTTTTCGGTACGCGGGCCTCTCACTGTTGTGGCCTCTCCCGTTGCGGAGCACAGGCTCCGGACGCGCAGGCTCAGCGGTCATGGCTCACGGGCACAGCTGCTCCGCGGCATGTGGGATCTTCCCAGACTGGGGCACGAACCCGTGTCCCCTGCATCGGCAGGTGGACTCTCAACCACTGCACCACCAGGGAAGCCCAAGCATATGAGATTCTTAACCTAACCTCTAAGGAAGTCAAACATCATCTCAAATGATTTTATTTTAAAACTACTTACTGTCATCATGCCATCCAAAAGGCCAGTCCCAGGTCTGGGTGGGGCCTGCAGTCTCTCCATGGACCACTTCTCAATGATGGATGACACGTGAGGATTGTCAACATTAAGCAGCCGAAACCCGGTCATATTTACACCACTGTACCTATAGAGTTCCAGATCTAAAGCAAATAAGTCCTGCGCAGTATTAAAAATGATAAAAGTAGAAAGAGTTAACATTTTCTGTGCTCTTTAGGCAAAAGAGAACTAATGATTGTAGAAGCAACAAATGATTAAAACAAGAATGGCAGCCATCATCACACTGGTTCTATAAAAGAACATTTCCTCTTGTTTTTCACTTGCATGCTGCCTGACAAACTCTAAGTAATTAGTTTTCATTTTCATCCTTTTTTCTTTTTCTTTTTTTTGCAATACCGTTAAAGTTGGTATAAACCAAGAACAAGAATTTAGCTGCCAATAATTAGTATGCCCTTGGGAACAGGATGTGACATTCTGAGAAGCTAGAGAATTCTGTTCCTAGGATATAGTCTTTGGGGAATTGAAAGGGATGTTTGTGTCCATTTGATTCACTGCTTTTATTTTCTAGATGAGGAAACTGTGGTTCTGAGTTGTGATGTGACTGGTCTGAGAATGATTCACTTGTCAGTGGTAGTACCACCCTTCTCCCTCAAAACTTGCTGCCCCAGGCTGCCTTGAATCTTGCAAAGGAGGTGAAGTTTGGAACTTGCATATACATTTGATGGAAAGATAACTCTCAGCAAAAAAGAAAAAAGAAAAAAAAAACATTCCCTTGCTCACTGAAAATAACCTATGTCCCATATAATGAGAGCATAAAGAATGCCTGGGGCAAATAAGTCCTGAGCAATATTAAAAATGATAAAAGTAGAAAGAGTTAGCATTTTCACAAGCTTAGAATAAGAACCAAAGTGTTCTCTTCAGAGAATAAACTGGAGCCTATGGTTGTGTTGATGTATCTTAACAGTAGTATTTGTTCCCTTTTAGATAATGATGCAGGGAAAAAACTTGAACCCACTCTAGTATTTTCCATTACAGGTGAAGCTGAGTGTAAACCAGAAGTTTATGTTGACTCATATTTAAAATAGACTTAAGTGATTATTTCAACTTTTTCCTGTAAAGAAATGTTAGACACTAAAACATATCATTAAAGTATCTCACATTTATGAATAAACCAAACTTTCAAAATAGCATTTGTTAATAAAAGAGAAAAACTTCCATAAAAGTTACTTACCAATGTAACTGCTTTATGAAAGAACAATACAAAACAGTACATTATTTCTGATGATAGTGGTTACTAAAGAGAAGTAGCTTCAGAAACACTCCATGATTTATATGTGCAGAAGATGCATATAGATTTATTATTTTGAATAACTCTTTTCTACATCACTAGTTCTTCCCAAGATAACTTTGGATTAGACTGTAGAACTATAAGAATGCACCTCTGAACTCGCTCATGTAAGAAAAAGTATACTGCCTTTTAAATTGTTATATTTATTTCCCTTGCATTAACTAATTTTTTCTTTAAGTTTCATTAATACTCATGAGCAAGAGTGGTAGGAATATAAAAGCAAAGCATGGCAGAATGCAGATAAAACCAAAGGAAATTGCTTAAAGAAGCAAATTTAAAGAATAAGACCCAAGGAAGAATGATTCCTTTAGCACACTCAATGAATAGAAGGTAAGTTACTCAAGATACAGGGGGTTCAGACAGAAACTTCCAGGATGCATATTGAATCCCTTATTAATTCAACAGTACAAAAATACAATGTGCTAAAATGGATACATTAAGCATGTGCAAAATTAGCTTGGTTTCCAAATTGTTTCTATGCAATATACAATATGGAAAATTTGAGGCCCAATTTTCAACATCCCCTTGTTAGTGGAGGTTGAGGAAAGAAAGAGTGTGAGGGCAACTGGTTTGTCCTTCCATTGAAGACCAACCTTCTTAGGTTTCTTTGTTTATATTTTTCTCAAACTTCAATGAAGCTAACTCAACTGGTGTGTACACCTGGGAAGGATAGGAAGTTCTAAGGCAGATGGCAATCTCACCTTGAGTAAGACCTACGTGTTCATGGTGATGGGGAAAGGACCATATTTGTGATCAGAGTAAGATACTTTCCAGTTCTCAGGGTCTCCCTCAACTGTTCTGACAGAGGACCTGATCAGGATGTCAATGAAGGAGGGAAGACCACGGAAACTTTAGTTCAGGAATTTCTGCCCTGCATCCCACTCCCTAGCTCCAAGCTCAGGAGCAGTGATAATTTTGACAACTGCCCCAAAGCATTTGTCTCATGGCATCCTCTGCAACCCTTCATGCTCTTAGAAATACTTGAGTTAGGAGTTGAATTTACTACTTCTAGAAGTATGTGTATGGTAGCTGCCTGATCCTTGTTCCAAATTCTTTGATTTCCCTAACGTACTAGCCTGCCTTGCCAGTTTTATTTGGTAAAATGATACTCTTACTGAATCTCCCAAAATCTGGGTAGATTTTAGTCGACACACTTTTATAGGTTAGAAACGGAGGTTGGCTCTGTATTTTCTTCTCACGTAAAAGAGTGGAATGTATGTGTTGGGAGGGGTGTGTTGTGTGTGTGTGTGCATGTGTGTGTGTGTGTGTGTGTGTGTGTGGTGAGAACTATCACATCATTTTGATTTGTTAACTGCCTGAATCATTCTCCTTGATCTGATAATCTGTCAAAATTTAAAGTTGTATAGTTTCTTTTGAATTTCTCCAGCTTAGAGCCATGATTTTTCTTATGATGAAAAATGTTCAACGTGGAAAGCATCTCCCAAGCTCTTTATCTTGACGGTCTTCAAAACACCTGACAGGTGAACCTTGGCTAATCCAGCTATCCACTGGACACAGGTGGGGAAATCACATCAGATCAAAGAATGCCAAGATACACTTCAGTGTGCCCTCTAATGTATATAGAAAATGTAGATGATTCTTCTGTATTAATAGTTTGTACTTTGGCAGTTTCTATTTAATGAAAGCTTGATTTGAATTCCTTTCTGGGTGCACTTGCATTGATGCTAGTTAAGAAAGGAAAAAGAAAGAAAGAAAGAAAGAAAAAAAGAAAAAAAGAAAGAAAGAAAGAAAGAAAGAAAGAAAGAAAGAAAGAAAGAAAGAGAAAGAAAGAAAAAGGGAAGGAAGGAAAGAAGGAAGGAAGGAAGGAAATAAAGAAGAAAGAAAGAAACAAAGAAAGAAAGGGAAAGAAAGAATGAAAGAAAGAAAGAAAGGAAGGAAGACACCTGCTGTTCAACATTTCTGGATTTAGAGGGTTCTTAGGAAAGTAAAACAAATCTCCATGACAATAACTTGCCTTGACACTGGTGGGGCTGACTTAAAAATAACTGAAGATTTTTTTTATAGTGTGGAATACATTTCCACCAGATATGCTTACCAGGGTTGTGAAAAAGTAATGATAGTACTCAGTCATCATGCCCATGAACAGGATCTGCAAAAGAGAAATAAGAGAAGAATCAGAAACAGAATTATAATAAGAAATAGATAATTAGTAGGTTGACTGCAATAGCTTGGAGGCATAGAATAGGAAGGGGCTTTGGAAATCCATAGACCAAGTAGATCAGAAACCTGAGACAAACCAATTATTGATGTGGAGCTAGGATCCAGGCCACTGACCTCCATCCAATGCACTTTCAGTATGCTATGTTTGACCTTCATGGAAGTAATTGATCTGACGATCAAATTTAAAAATAGTTTATGCTCAACAAATTTTATATCTGGAGTTGTCCATAATGGCAGAGAGTTTTGCCTTTCCTACTCCCTGGGTTTCTGAGTAATCCTATGCTTAGATATATATTTTATTGATCTCCTTAGCTTTAGTACTTATCATAATGCCTCAGAGTAAAACTCATTAAATGTTAAATTGGCAATACTGATATGTAGATATATTTGAATGAGGATTTATAAATATGTATATCTCGGAAACCCTTCTCTCTACCCCTTTTCCATCTTATCCCATAGAGTGAGTAGGGGAAGAGAGGATTGTTTATAGATAGAAGGATGGGGACTATTTTTATACCAAGTCTCGCTGCCTCTTAATTCTGAGTCTGTTACCTAATTGGGACCCTGACAGTTCTAAACATCCTGTGTATATTGTCTTTATTTGGTGGGGAGGGGCAAGAAGGAGGTAGACAGAAAGGACAGGGGTTCTAGGTAGAGATAGTTTCTTAAAACTGTGATCTTACTTTTGGATTCCTGAAAATGGTGTCCACTGAGAAGAAACAGTTGCAAATGCTTTGGAGATAAGATATTGTCATCAATCTTTTAAATCAAGAGTATCACCTTCCTTGGTGCAGGTCACAAAGGACTGTTTAAGTGCTGTATTTTTGGTATTTGCATAGAAATGAATGCAGAAGACTCAGAAATGAAACTTTCAAGACAGTTCCCCCACAACTCTGATATATTCTGGATGCAAATGAAAATCCCCTCTGGAGGTTTTAAAATCAGATATTCTTAGGCTCCATCCCAGAGACATCCAGAATTAGAATTTCTGAGAGTGGAGCTTCTGTATTTCACAGCAGCGGCTGATAATCACTGCTTTATGGAAAACATGTCCATTTGCATTAAGGAACAAGGACTTTCATAACTTCAGTTGAAAAGATGGATTGAAAAGATTCTTCAGAAAAGCAACACAAGTTATTGAAGTTCTTATAAGGTGTCTAAGATATGTAAACTAGAATGATTTTACATGAAAGGGGATAAAAAATGGAGAGGGTATTTGGAGATGGCATGTAACATACATGAGCACAGATCTGACACTTCTTATGCCCTCTCTGCTAACATGGAAACCAGAGGAATATTTGGTGAAATTGTAATGTCATGAAGGCAAGAAAAATGACAGGAAACTCTATCTATGAATCATAAGCCCACAGTATGTAAGTCACTCCTATGGTGATAACAAGACCAGGTGCACAAAAGGATTTTTAAAAGGGTAGGATTGCTTTAGGGCCATCAATAACATTGAAAATCATGCGTGGTGAGCTCTTATTAGCTGGTCTCTTATATCACTGGAGCATAAAGAGCTAACCTGCTGAGGTCAGTCAGGAATTCAATTTTTCATTTAGGTTGTTAGTATAATTGCAGGCAAGACTATCTCTTAAAAGGGAACTGGAAAGTTTTATGTCAAGATATAGACCTGGACACTGGGGTTTAAAATATTGTTGCTGAAAAAACACAAAGGCACCTGAGTTTCCAGCTTTTCACATGGGCTAATTTTTCTTTTTAAACTTTATTGTGGGGGCATTTGATCACCATTTGAGAGTATAGGCTTTTTTTTTAAGCAACCATTCAACTAATTATTATTATTTATAATTTCTGGAAGCAAATATTCATTTGATATGTCTGTTACTTAATGTTAGAAAAGAGTCATGCAGATGCAGTGAATAAATAACTAATGGACCTGCTTTTGTAGCAGAAAGAATCCTTGGGACTTCCAGATACACTTTTTATTTGATATACTAGAAAAGTACCCCTTCTTGACTTTCCTACCTAGTGCCTGGGTCAGTGCTTCCTGGTTCTTCCCTTGAATTTCCTAGAAATGAAAATTAAGAAAAAAGTATAGTCATGGATCACTGAGCTGTCAATTTTATGGACTCTCTAGGACATGGGTGAATGAGAAATTTTTAGATAGAAATAAAGCCAAGAGCACCAAAGCTCTTTATAATGGTTTGTAGACTGGTTGGGATTGGCTGCTCTGCTGTCAAATGGTAGTATACTTTATACTCTATAGCATTCACACCACGATTCTCTCTGCATGTTGGTATTTCAGCTAAAAGTCATTAACGGTTTACGAAAATGTCATATCAAGATAAATGTCAGTTTTTCAAATAGTGTAATCATGATATGGGGATTTTTAAATGGTTCTTTGCAAAACTGACTTTTTATTAACAAACACTACCTTGTTTGAATTTTTTTTACTGTATTTTGCTGGATTGACCAGGAGGCACTGACTTAGGCAGTGTACACTTTACCAAGACAGTATTACTAGGAACTAGTTTTGGCTCTATTTAAATCATTTTTAATGGTTCAAAACACATCACATCACACACACTAATAAGTAATAAATGTGGCTGTCAATACTATTTGTACTGATGGCACGTTCCCCTTAATTGCTTCCACCAATACTTTAATAATGGTTGTTTCCTAACAGAATTATTCTTACTAAATATCCACTTGAAACCTTATTATTGACATAGATTGATAGACTGTAAAAACCTAGCCCTTTCAATAACATTTTATATCTATAGTAGGGATGTATTTAATACCTATTAGTCTTCTTGATTTTGGAAGACCCATAACGTGGACTTCATTAGTGCCATTTCCAATTTTCCAATGTGATGTGATTGTATTTCCTGGCCCCTTGTGCTTGGGTGGAGCCATGCACTGGTTTTGGCCAAGGAAGTGGGAAAGATACTGACATATGTCACCCTCCAGAGATCTCACTCACCCTGACAAGTGACTACCATGATTATCAGTGCCAGACAAGCCATTTTTTTGTTTTTGTTTTGTTTTTCTGAATAAATACAATTGTCTGTTTTATGAATACTTCAAGGTATGTCATGACTTTCTTTTGATTACTAGAGACTTTAGGGTCAAAATTGTGGGTCCTCCATTAGCAACTACTCAGGAACATAGGGTATATATTCTATGTGCTAATGCCATTCAGCTTTATGTTTTTCTTTAACTTTTCCCTTGGTACCAACTCTGTCCCTTTCTTAAAAAATATTTATGACTTTTTTCAAATGTATTTTTCTAGGCTGCTTCAGTTCTTTGTATAATAAAGATATAACATGAATAAATTATCATGGTTGGGAGAAGCGGAATATTTTTTTTTCCATAAAGAGAGATGAAGTATTCAGATCTGATATAGCTGGGTTGGGTTAGGGTAACAAAAAGCCTCTAACAAAATACCATTCATAGTTAATCATATTCTATGTCCTTGCAGAATCAATGATAAGAACTCAAAAGTTCTTGTAGATGATGGTGGTTCATTTTACATGTCAACTTTACTGGGCCGAGGGGTGCCCAGATTAAACGTTATTTATGGATGTGTCTGTGAGGCTGTTTCCAGATGAAATAAGCTTTTGAGAGAGCAGATGACTCTTCCCAATATGGTGGGCATCATCCAATCCACTGAGAGCTTGATTAGAATAAAGAGGCAGAGGAAGAAGGAATTCACCCCTTTTCCTTCCTGCCTGACTGCCTAAGCTGGGACTTTGGCGTTCTCCTGCTCTTTGACTGAGATTTTCACCACTGACTCTTCTGATTTTCAAGCCTATAGTTTCAGACTGTAATTACACCACAGCATTTCTGGGTCTCTAGCTTGCAAATGGCAGACTGTGGGCCTTCTCAGCCTCCATAGTTAAGTGAATCAATTCTTCATAATGAATCTCTTCATATATATTTCCTATGGGTTCTGTTTCTCTGGAGAACCCTGGCTAATACAGAGAACAATACCAAAATACTGAAAGTCCTACATACTCTGCATACGTATGACATTCCTTTCTATCTAGATAACACAATCCTTAAACGAGTGAAGGGAAGAGAGGCTGACACCTACGTGAAGGCTTTCTCTGTATTATGCTATCATGGAAATGCCACAGACTATTCTATTGTTTCAGTGGCTAGAAAATAATTACTGTTTTCTTTCTTTTGTAGTCAAAATGAATCATCAGAAAGCAGAATAAAACTCATTGGCATCTTTACTCCTGTCCTGCCCCCTAGGTTCATCAGAACCATTTTTTTTTTTTTAGATTCCAGATATATGTGTTAGCATATGGTATTTGTTTTTCTCCTTCTGACTTACTTCACTCTGTATGACAGACTCTAGGTCCATCCACCTCACTACAAATAACTCAGTTTTGAGAATGGACTTGAGGACACAGGGAGGGGGAAGGGGAAGCTGGGACGAAGTGAGAGGGTGGCATGGACATATATACACTATCAAATGTAAAATAGATAGCTAGTGGGGAGCAGCTGCATAGCACAGGGAGATCAGCTCGGTGCTTTGTGACCACCTAGAGGGGTGGGATAGGGAGGGTGGGAGGGAGACGCTAGAAGGAGGGGATATGGAGATATATGTATACATATAGCTGATTCACTTTGTTGTACAGCAGAAACTAACACACCATTGTAAAGCAATTATACTCTAATAAGCATGCTAAAAAAAAAAAAAAGAACTCATTGACAGTTGACTCTTGGAAGGACAACTCTAATGACCCCACTGTTATCAAGGTTCTCTGAAGCACTGTTGTTCATTAACTATCATGGCTCCACATTTGCCCAGCTGTTCTCTGGACTTTTACAATAGAACTCTCATGGCCTTGTTCACAGTAGTATTGATTCTTCCTGGTCGAGCTCTGTTGTTCTTTGCAAAGACGGTCTTTTGGATTTAGATGAGTAAATGTATCACATACAGCCTGAGCATCACAAAGACCATATTTTAGTTTGTCTTGAGAACCCTCGTCCAAGTCTAGATGAAGAGAGTTTGTGGAGTCTAATTCCTATGGTTGGTGAGAGAGTTGGTCTATAAGACACTTGGAAAGCCTCTGAGAAAAATCTTGCCATAACATGTCCTGGTATAAAGACGCCTATGTCACATTTCAACAGGATCATTTTCCTGAAGGCAATGCAGAGCTATGGAGACAGCAATTCTCCACAAACTCTCAGCATCCATTGCTAAAAGCAATTCATACATCACAAATAATTGGCATAATGCTGCTATCATCGTAGCAGAAACTTGAAATGGAACCTGGAGTGCTCCTAAGCATTTTTGAGGGATTCTTATAATATTTATAAGGGTTTTTATTACTGCATCTTTCCATTGAAAAATAGGTGTATTAGAAGTTTATATTGACTAACCTAAAGTGTATTGCTCCTTTTATAGCCTTCTCAGTATCAGGATAAATTCTAAACCATCAGACATGATTTCTAGTCAATAATTTCAAGTGAACAACTTCCAAATATGTGACATACAATGTGGCTAAAATAATGTTTTTACCTCAAGATAGAAATAAGTTATTTCAGCATAAAATAAATCTTCAGGAAACCAGTTGAATAATATCAAGTCTCAGAGAAGCAGTTTTAAGAAGAAAGTTTGAGCTCTAGGGTGTAGATTTTTCTCACCTGCCAACTGTGGTACTTTAGGCTGCAACTGCACTATCCTCTGAGCAGAATGCTCCTTTGGCAACATAGTTTTTAATGGTTGTCACCAGTAGAATTAGCTAGGTAAATTAGGCCTTTAGATCAATCTTTATTGATGCAAAAAAAGACACTCGTACAACACTGAATGACTGTAACATATCTACAAAGGTAACAGTGGAGTGTATGGAAAAATAGCACTGGATGCCTGAAAACCCTGACATGTAGAAAACTACCCATATCCTTATGGAGTAGGATGAATAATGCCCCCTTAAAAATGTCCACATCCTAATTTCCAGAATCTGCTAATATGTTACTTTACATGGCAAAAGAATTTTGCAGATGTGAATAAGTTAAGGATCTTAGTTTATAGGAAATTACTCTGGATTATCCAGGTGAGCCCAGTGTAATCACAAGGGTTCTTATAAGATGGAAGCAGATGGTCAGAAGGCAGAGAGGTGATGTGAAGATGGAAACAGAGGGAATGAAAGGCAATGTGATATGGGACCACAAGCCAAGGAATGAGGACAGCTTCTAGAAGCTGGAAAAGACAAGGAATTAGATATTCCCTGAACCCTCCAGAAGGAAAATAGCCCCGTCAACAGCTTGATTTTAGACTTCTGACCTCCAGAATTGTAAAAGAGTAAATTTTTATTGTTTAAGCCACTACATTTGTGATAATTTGTTACAGCAACAATATGAAACCAACACTCCACATTTGCTCATCTTTCTGGGATTATGGCCTATGAGATTGCACAATTTTGGTATTTTGATATCAAGAGCATGTATCAAGAGGAAAAATGACTTGTTTGAAGTTGAAAACTTTCTAAATTTCCTTGTGCCCCTCCATTCATGTACATATACTAACCACATGCATGTACACAGATACAGCTACTCACAAAGAGTCTAGGGTTTTCCTTCCATTCGAAGATAGTGCTATGCCATTTACAAACCCAGGCCACTTTCCTAATGCCTCCAAGTGAAATCAAAGGAAAGCAAAGAGTATTCCACACAGTGTAGGTGAATGGAATAGCTGCACTATTTGAGAGTGTCTTTCAGTCTTAATTCCTTTATAAGCTTCTCTCCAGAGGTATGGTCAGAAGAAGAAGGGAAGCTGATACTAATAGATATTAATAAATGGAGTGGAGCCCAATGGGGTTTAGTTTAGCTTCAGAAGATAATCCTACTAGAAGAGCCACATGGCATCATCCAGGTGCACAGCAGAAGAGATTATGCTATTTAAGGAGTACAGCTTGCTGACAACAGAGCAGGAAAAAAAAGATTTCCCCTAGCAGAATGAAATAGGCAACGTGGCAAATAGGAGAGAGTGGAGCTTTTGGAGGATTACATGAACCCAAAGAATAAACTCTCTGCAATATCCAAGGGAAATTGGTGGAAATATGAGGTATAAGAAAGACTACAGTAGAAGAAAAGTTTTAACAGCAAAGAACTGAACGAATCTTGAAGTTGGAAATTTAACAGAGAATATGTTGCATACACTGTAATCTTTGTGCAATAAGCTTCTTTGGTAATGGTGGTAATAAAAACTATACCTCAAATTTGCCTGAGGGTGACCTTTGGAGGGAGAGATTAGTCATGTAGTCACTAAATGGTGGTCTTGCTGGTCTCATGATATCTCTGTAGCACAATAAAGTTATCATAATTTTGGTCCTGTTTCTCAGATTTTTGGCTTTTTAGATGACTTTATTTTGTCAATTTATCTAGTAGCTATCAGGCTTAGAAAACAATTATTTTTATCAGTGTTTCTCAGTGCATTAGTATCTCCAAAGAACTCTTTGAAAACACCCATGACTGTACCCTATCCCTAAATATTCTGATTTATTTGGTCTAGCGTATGTTCTAGGCATTGGTATCTGTGACACCAAGACTCTCCAGGTGATACTTACATACAGCCAGAGCTGAGAACCACTGATTTATATTAACCAAACTCATATTTTAAAGGGATAATAATAATGATCAAAACTACTATTTGATGAGTGTTACAACATGTCCACTGCTGTAACAGGTTCTTTATCTACTATTGGGGAGGAAGTGTTATCCCCCGTTTATAGATGTGAGCATAGTTATAGTACTTGAACCCAGGTTTGATTTCAATCCTGGGCTCTTTGTGCTATATTTATAATAGGAGGTATATGTGGGAGGAAAGTCAGTAATTTGTACAAAGTCCTTCTGTACTTTGAGAATCCAAATAAAAACATATGGTTCTTTGGTGAGAGCAAAGTTAGAAGGACAGGAATTGGATCTTTATCTTAAGGAATGAATCCATCAAGCCAAGAGAGCTTGATAAGTTGCCCCTCTATTCTTGTTCAGAGAGCTGGCCTCCATTATAAAAGGTTGTACCATGGATGATGCTGCAGGTATTATGGGGAGCCTCACTCACTTTTCCTCCTTCTGTCAGGAATTCAGACCTACATAGCTCTTCTATTATAACATCTCTTTAGATATTAGAATTAATTAGATTCCAATTTTAAATCCCTTTAGTGATCTTTCAGGAAGAACTTTGGCCTCTTTAACGGGGTCAGCTTTCATGAAGAAAAGATAGTTTGGGACTTCCCTGGTGGCACAGTGGTTAGGAGTCAGCCTGCCAATACAGGGGACACGGGTTTGAGCCCTGGTCCGGGAGGATCCCACGTGCTGCAGAGCAACTGGGCGCCTGCGCCACGACTGCTGAGCCTGAGTGCTGCAGCTGCTGAGGCCGGCGCGCCTGAAGCCCGTGCTCCGCAACGAGAGGGGAGGGGCATCTCAGTGAGAGGTCCGCGCACCACAGCGGAGACCCAACACCGCCAAAAATAAATAAATAAATAGATAAATAAATTTAAATCTTCAGAAAAGTAAAAAAAAAAAAAAGTACTGCTTTAAAAAAAAAAAGAAAGGATAGTTTGTAAAAAAAATTGTAATGCAATTGTTAAAATTGTGTGATACACATAATAATAGATATTTTCGTGTGCTTGATGTTATAATGGCAGTGGACACAAGGTGCTTAGGGCTTTGCATGGCATGCTAAACAATGCGGGCTTATACTTAAGGCAATAAAGGGGTGGGGCGAGCACTCAGGAATTTCAAACTTGAGAGGTGTAAGATCAGATATTTTATTTAAAATGAACAGTTTTTGAGGTCACATGGAGGCTGGGTAGAGAAAAGGAGAGGGAGGGGACTTGTGACTGAGAGATCAATTGTTCTAGCACAGGAGGAAGATGATGAAAGTGATGGAGAAAAGGAGGTAGAATCTGAAACATATTTAGAAGGCAGAATCTACAGCATTTGGTAACTAATAAATAGGAAAGGTGAGGGAGAGCCAAGGAGATTCCCAGGTTTCTGGCTTGAGTAAGCGAATGGTATTTCTGGTTGGCGGGGGAAAGGATGAGTAGGAAGATGCAATATGTTAAGTCTGGCATGGAGATTTAATGACATCAGATGAGATCCTCATAAGGTTGTGAGACTTGGTAATTCAGACTGAAAGGAGGTTTGGGAACCACTATTGTGATATGATAGAGGAGGTGATGCAGTGATAGAGTTAGGATTGGGAAGCACTGTATCACTCTTGTAGTTCTGCCTAGATACCATATCACTGATAATACTGGCGATGCTAATCCATAACATGTGGAATACTTCATGCATCAGTGGTGGGCTGCTTAGTGCCTTATAGGCATTGTCACATTTAACATTTCTCAAAACAGCATGAGCTATGGGCTATGACATTCCTATTTTACAGATGCAGCAAAGAACAAATAACTAAGTCCTCTACTAAATAACCTCATTCAATACATTGAAGTTTTTCACAGCACTTTATTCTCCCTTTACCCTGGCACAGTCTTTAGCACATAGAAAACAGCAAATACATGTCAACTGAATAAATGGTGACATTTAGATCTTACAGAATCATGCTTATAACAGAAAGTATGTGGCTAACAGTCACGGGGAAAGTAGGGTGGAGGGATATTTTTGCTAAAACCTTGCATCTATGAAGGGTTGAAGAAGCAGGTATGGTTAACATAATGAAGTGATTTTTAACCTGCTTCAGTCTTCAGCCTTCTTTAGGGAATCAGATAGAAGCTATGGATCTTTTCCCCTGAGAAAGTCACACCGAGGGGCACAGACATCCTCAAAATTTTGAATAGAGCTGAGGATCACTGATCCTGCTACAGGCTTAAGACATGCTTTTTGTTATACACATCTTCAAATTCCTTACATGATTCCTTTTAAATTACCCCCACCTTCCTTGCAAAGATAATTTCTCTTATTGCCTATTACAGCCAAATTTTGATGTAGCTGGAATTAAGCATTAGAGCATTTCTGAGGCACATATGTGATTTTTATTACCTCTCAATTTGGATTGAAACAAATCTAAGTCCTTTTCAAAATCTACTCATTGGAGGTTTTAGAGCATCCTCAAAAGGGCATCCTGTACACTAAGAATACAAACAAATTGCAAACCCTTTCAGTAAATTTTTGATTATTCATAGAGGTCAATTAATTCTTGTGTATATTAATAACATACTCACATCTATGAACCGCTCTTTATAATCCAAACAAACTATGTGCTCAGGAAATGTAAAGAGATTTTAATATCAGCCTGAGAGAAACATAATTAGAATAGGAATGTGTTGTCAAAAAAAATTATATATCTGCAAATTATCATCCAGTTAGTATAAACTGAGATTCAACATGATTACATTGTCAGGATTTATCCAAAGTAATGAACTTCTCATCAATTAAGTATCTCAAAGACTACCAAAGGACTCTAAAAAACCTTACAAAAGAATGAACTGCTTAATTATTTCCCCATTTCTTTGAAAGCTTACTAAGTACAAGGCAATGTGCAAGTTCTTTATGTCTAGATGCTAGTAAGAGGATTCTTGATTCCTTGTATGCATGGAAGCTCAGAGCTGGAGGGAAGCTTAGCAACAGTTAGAATCTAATCCAACAATCCTATTTTACAGGTGAGGTGACTGGGTCTCAGAAAAACAAACAGACTCACTCAAAGTAGCATATTAAGACGGGCTAAGAAACTCAGATCAGAGGCACATTAAACCCTGGTTTGAAATTCCAGCCTTGCTATTGAGTGTATGCTCTGGAACCTCATTCTTCTCATCTGTAACATGGGATATTTTGAGGCAGTAAATAGATAACACTCCAGTCAAATACATAGCCTATTCTGGCACACAATGACTACCCAATAAATGGCATTTATTTTATCTTATTAGGGGAAGAGCAGAGTTTGCAACTGCATCTCCCAACTTTCAGTCTAAGACTCTAGTCACAGTCCCCTACTGCTTTAGAAATTAGCTTCATGGTCTCCAACCAGTAAATTGTCATTAGATAGCTAAACTCTCGTGACATGCAGTTTCAAGGTCTCTTTTTGCCTTAAGGTGGCAGAGATTTGGGTTTTGTTGTTGTTTTCATTGTTGTATCTTTGTCACCTTCAATCAGTGCTCAACAAATATGTGTTGAATGAAAAAATGAATTTCTTTACTATGTCCACACCACATTCACTACTTGGTTTCAATATAAACAACATTTCTTGAGAACTTGTGTAAACTAGAGATGATTGGATGTTTGAGAATCAAGGAAATAACACATCCAAGAAGTATGAAGCTTAACTAAAATGTGTTCCAGGTTCCATTACTTGGAGAATCAGTTGACTTCTTGGTGTACATAACAGTAACAGAATAGGATACTTTCTTTTCCTTTTAAATCCTGAGATAAGTTTCAAATCCCAGCTTAGCCACTTGCTGGCTCTGTGACTTTGGGCAAGTTACAAAATCTCTCTGAAATCTGTCAGTTTCTTGTATGCAGAATTTTCTCATAAAAATTAAATGAGTGATGCATTTCACTTGCTTAGCACAGTGCCTGGCACATAATAAGTGTTGAGTAAAATGTAGCCCTAAGGTCTTTGGCTTATTTTATGTGTTTATGATTAGAAATAACAGACTTGGGGATCTGACTTAGCTGGTGCAGGTCCCAAACACAGAATTACAACCTTTTAGCACATCTCAGCTGTACTGCTTGACTTGATGTTTTCTGTCCTAAGAGATGAAGGCTGATGGTACTTCTGTCCTGTGAAAACATGAAATGAAACCCATCTAACTACCTCTGCTTGCCTTGGTCAGAGATGTTAGGCATAACTTATATGGGGACAAAAATCCATGCACAAAATTATTTGATTAATCAGCATTGCCATTGCACTTCTTAGCAGAGGGAAGCCAAGCGTTTAAGAAATACATTTTCTGCCTGGTCTTGTTTTTATGTTAATTGAAACAAAAGAAAAACAAAATAGAAACAAAAGCACACAAATGTTGACAGGAGAAAATGCAATATAATTCTACAAAATATTTTGGTACTAAAATGTTCTATGGAGGCTAATGGCTCAATTATAGCTTAATGCTCATTGCCACGAGTGTTGAAGGAGGAAAAACATCTCCCCTCTGATGCACTTGTTCATGTAAACAAGACAGCAGTTTTCCTGAGTCAGAAACAGTATGTTCATGCTCATCCACTGGCCACTCTCTAGCTCAGGGAATTGGCCCAGCCCTGAAACAGCTTCCCTGCTAGATGAAGCACCACTGAATCCCTTCCCTCCCTATCAGAGACCCATTAGGTTTCACTATGCTTGAAGTAGTGACCTGCTTTCTCAATCCTATTACAGGATTTGAAAACGACTCTGCAGTTCTCCAAAGAGGCAAATTTATTTTCAGGAAGAAGAATCATTAGCTCAAATGCATTATAGTTCTTAATAATACAGAATTTCAGGGTTGAATGAAACCTTCCTTTTGAGGAAACTGAGGCACAGAGGGGTGACTTGTTCAAATGTGCTTGGAAGAGTTGAGAGTTCAGCATACTGAGTGGAGTGGAAGAAAGGTGATTTGGGAGATTACTGATTAAGAGCTTCTAAGCACAGTTCTTGCATCATTCATTTCATCTATTCATTCAACATAGATGTATTGGTCACTCGTTGTGTGTCAAATAATGTAAGATGTTGGGGATTTGGGAGAACAAGACAAAGAAAGCTCCCATCCTCTTGGAGTTTACAGTATAGTAGGGGATAGAGATAACAAATGAATCAATGTCCTTAATTAATTATAGATTTTTATTAGGGTTACAGAACAACTAAGTAGAGTGCAAGGTCATAAGGAATGAGAAAATAGTTTCTTCTCCTTTATCTCCCAAGAGTTAATCATGAAGGCTTAGGTGAGGCAGACTTTGGAAAAGAATGTTCCAGGTGTTGGCAACTGCAAGTGCAAAGGCCATAAAGTAGGGAAAGGAGGGCATGTTACATGACCAGGCAGAGTGCCCTTGAAATAGTGTATTGGAAGCTGGAGGCTGGCAGGGAGGCTGGAGGGGGCGGATGGGTCACATAATGCAGGCCACAGATTTTCTCATTAAAAGCATGCTCAGTAGATAAAATTAACACTGTCCCTGAGCTTCAATTTTCATTTCCAGAAAAAAAAAAAGATAGTACTAATTATATCAATGATTATTATGTCAATTAAAGGAGATGGTTGCTTATCACCCAGCATGGCACTAGGCACATGTTAGGAATTCCCTACCTAGAGTCGTCCTACCTTGTGCCTCACCTTTATTTGTTTTGTTTTTGTTTCTTTGGCTGCACTGTGTGGCATGCAGGATCTTAGTTCCCCTGCAGTGGCAGCGCAGAGTCCTCACCACTGGACTGCCAGGGAATTCCCCTGTGCCTCAGCCTTAAATTCATCTTCCAGCAGCCACTCCCTTGGGAAAACCATACTCAGAGTGAAGGTGCAAGTGCGGTGGATGGTGAGCCATCAGTGGGAAGACAGAGGGACGTGGTGGGTGTGGGAGTAAGGAGGGGCTGGGGACCTGGGATTTCCACATTAAAGACAGGCTAAGGAGAGATCAGCATCCTCTAAAAGCAGCAGGATGCCTGCTGGGAGGTGATGCATGGACAGGGAGAGAAGAAGACATGCAGTGACCTGACGGGTCCCATGTGGGGGCTGTTGGTTTTTGGGGCCACTCTCAGACTGCAGAAATTCACGAAGACCATTTCTTGTTATAAGAGCCGTGCTCCCCTGTAGCCTAATCAAGTCTTGACATTTGAATTTCTAACTAATTTGGGGGAAATAAATTTTCAGATTCTCATCATATAGTACTTGTTAAATATGAATAGAAATAATCACTTTGCTGAAGTGATTATCATGCCCAAGAATAATTGTAGACTTTTCCCCAATTTTTACTTTTAGATAAATGTCAAATATCTTCTTTAAAGTGCATTTGATTTATTTTTTCTTAAGAATCATTAAAAAGTAGTAAAATATGATGAAGGTGCAGGGAAGTGCAGGGAAATAATGGGAAATGTGCATGAGGAGAAAGATACGTTGACCTGGCAGAGAAAATTTTCTCAGCAGTGATTTTAGTCACCAAAGAAGTAAAAGCTATTAATACTAATTTCATCTAAAGGAGACCAGCAGCGAGTGGTTGTGTTTTCCCCAGACATTTCTGGAAGCCTAGTTCAGAATGGTTATCCATTATGAAATGGGGGCCCGTTATGGTAAAGTAGGCATTCAGGATCTGAGATCACAGGGCAGGCTGGCTATTCAGAGAATGACCTTGTATGAGGCACTTAACCTATCTGAGCTTCAGTTTTCTCAGCTCTGAAGTGAGAATACCAAATTTACTTCAGGATAAACTGAGATGACATACAGGGTGCGAGACACCATCTTTGGTACCTCAGTAAAAGATATAAGTCTCTTTCCTTCCTTTCTTTCTCTCAGGAGAAAGGGTGGTTGAGCAGTGGCTGGCAACAGGACCCTGAACTCCTGAACCCGCAGACTCCCTAGAGACACTCCGCAGACAGATTCAGGAAAGGTCTCTGAAAGAGTTTCTACATGTTGTTGTCCAGGACTAATGAAGCAAGTTAAAATGGAATCACACAGAGTACTAGTGTCTCATCTTGACTAGAATAGAAAGTCCTATGGTCTTCATTATAACTTTTCAAACCATAAGAGCCTCTTGGAGGTCCAAATGAAGCCCATTAAGCCAACCTGGATCCTTTGCTGTGATTTCACAATGAGCAACAGTTCTTTCACATGCAGTAAGGTAAGGGTTTCATGCTGATAGCTTTTAAAAAAGTTCTCCACCCCTCCCAATCTTTTCAGATCATGGGTCTAGAACAAAGAGAGGATGAACAGTCTTTGAGTCACTTCCCCCAAGCTTCACAGCCAATCGTACCATTCACGTGATTAGGGAAAGCAAACACAAGATAAGACATGGTAAGACAGGATGGAGAAAAATGTTTGTGCCAATGGCTTGTGCAAAGTGGAACTAATCCTACTTCTCTTTGCCCCTGCCAGACATTTCTTGAGAGGGCTTCTCTTAGATGATTTCCTGTGTCTTTTTTTTTTTTTTTTTTATTTCTAATTTTCCTTTGAATGATATAATCTCCATGCCACAAGGAAAGAACAACTTACATCAAAGGAATTTTATATCCACATTTATCAAAATACAGGAGAAACTCTAGCAGCCCCTGCCCATGGCCATCAGGCACTTCCCTTGCCTATTCCAAGCCTGCCCTTTGGGAGAGATATGACCAGTTATGTGAGCCAAGTGGATTTCTAACTAAGAGAATCCTCATCAGCAAATCATTCTCTTAAATGTAACAGAAGTCCCTAGATTCTGTTAAGAAAGACTCTTGGGAAGGGATACTTCTTGGCATTTTGAGGGCTATGCATAAAATCTGGGTGTTTTTCTCATTTCTGGCCCACACTCCATTACACACTTTAATGACTGTATTAAATTCTCAGATGAAGCCTTAAGATAAAGAGAAGCTGATGATATTTATTCACCTTTCAAGTTCTTTAGTTGCTGACATCACTGCAGCATGCTTGCTTTCTTTACTGAGAGGTACTTATAATATCTAAAGACTTGTTAATGCAACTATAGTCTAGAAGTAAGTAACATATAGTCTGCCTAACTGGAGAAGCAACGTGTCACTGTGGAGAAAGCATCAGATGGGATAAAGGAGGTTCAGTGCCCGTTCCTGGCTGTGTCGCTTTGGGAAAGTTATTTTATCTCCTATAAAGTGAGAGGATTAGCCTTGATGACGTCTACGATTGTTTGCAACCACAATTTAAAATATGTTCTATGACTCAGTGGCTTCTGAGAAATGCCCTTCCAGTGTGAGATATAGCACTAGAGAGTCAGGCTGGATGACTGAGCCCAGAGAGCTCTTCTAAGTGACTCAGAAACCCACAGTTCTGCATTTGTATGGAGGGGTTGGTCTACTTGTGAAATTAGTGCCCATTACCAGTCAACCCAACAGTACACCCCAGACATTTTAAACTAGGGAGTGTAATAACACCTTGTGTCATTTTGGGTAAGAACATTGCCTCATGCCACAGTAACCACTTAAATATAGGGAGGCACCCATTAGGCCAAGTAAATATAACCTGGCTATTTTATTCCTACTTTCCCCAAAATTCAATCCCCTGATTTTTTATTAGTGCTTCTATTTTAAACATCTGGCTTGCCTCTCCCATTGTCTCTGTTTATGCTAGACTTTCTCAGCCTCAGGACTATTGGCATTTTAGGCTATGTAGTTCTTTGTTGTGGGGTGGGGGGGGATCCTGTGTCTTATAGGATGTTTAGCAGCACCTCTAACTGCTAGCTGTCAGTAAAATGCCACCATCCCCAATAAGACACCAGAAATGTCTCTGGACGTTGACAGAAGTTTCCGAGGGGGTGAAATCACGCTGGGTTGAGAACCACGAGTCTAGGTTTAATCTTTTTTAAAATTTATTTTTAATCTATTTTTTATTTTGATTCTGAGTTTTCTTTCTTAGACATAAGACCAGTGCTATATCCTGAAGTGCCCAGAAAGTATTAACACTGTTGTTATCATTCTTAATGTTATTAAGATCTTTCATTTATATAAGATTTCACAATTTATTGTTTCCTCCCACATTACCCGTGGAGATTAATGCATGGCAGCTCATTGTCTGTAATAAATTAGAAGAGAGAAGCATCTTTTCCATGACTCTCTCCATGCCCCTTTTTCACTGTGCTTGGAATCTTGCATGTTTGACAAAAGAGGTCTTGCCATGAGGAAGATGTATTTAGGACAAGTAAGGCATTGTGTAAATGAAATCTAGCTTGTTTTTTTCAAAGGACATAAAAGAGGAGATGATTAATCAACTTGAAATGATACTCTTCTCCTCTCAATCTCTGCTGGCAGGATCTATATATCTCCGAGTATGTACACAGGACCACACATCTACAACTACATACGAACAGGTGGCTTCAAAGAGGTCTGAGCCCTATGACTCTTTAAAAGGTTTCTGAAATCTGCAATCTTCAGCCTAAAGTGGACTGCTGGCATTTTATCATGCTGCACTAAGTGAAAGCAGATGGCATGTCTGAGAAAGATAAACGAACTCATCTCCCAATATTTTCACCTCCTTCTTACCCCTCTTACCTGCTTAAGGATTTCAGCGGCTGTTTCATGTGAACAATCAAATATCACATAGAACTCCTTGCCTTTCTTCATCTCCTTGAGTAAAGGCTTGGCATCTTTATTCCCAGAGGGCAGCTGGCGGATTTTGATTTTAATGTTATATCTGGAGGGAGCTTTGATGAGCTCTTGCAGACGAATGAGACCTAGAAAATGACATTCAATCATGCAACAAACTGTTCTGTCCAAAGTATGTTTATTGCCATTTATAGGCAAACTCATATAATTCCCAAAATGTATCAAGACGCCATCTACCTAAAGGTTACATTATTGACTTCTCATTTGTCATTCCTCTTTCTATGAAATTCCTCTTTCTATATGGATTATACTGTATTTTCCTTTTGTGGGTATGTGTGGCTGGAAGCACAATTTTCCCAAGAGGATTCTGAATTTTTTAGAATGCAACTGTCCTCTCCAGCTTTCACCACAAATCTTTAACAAATCAAGTCAATACTGTAAAACTTTTGTAAACAAAAAGTTGCTTGAAGTTTCCAAAGATGCTTTTTGAAATGGATAACACCCATTCACTTTAGAACACTAGAATTTCTTGGGGTTATAAACCTCTGTAAACCTTTCAGCAAGTTTTTATATATAACATACTGTTTACCAGCTAATTGGTTGACTGTTCTATATAATCTTCCAGTTCCTGCCATATAAGCTATTTATAAATGGCTTATTGTATTTTCTTTCTAATATAATTGAACATCGTATGGGAAAATACTTTCTTGATTTAAAAGAAAAGACGATAGAATTTTAAAAGATTATGATAATAAGGGCAGAAACAAATTCTTTAAAAATACACCATTGGTAATTGTAGGAAAGTGTATACAGCCAACTAACTTGATGAAGAGTGTTTAATTCACCACAAATATGAATCCACCGAACTGCACCATTTTTTTAATAGAAGTGCTTTAATAGGGCAAGACCAATAGCTATAAGAAGCCTCCATCTTATTTCCCCTAATATTAACTGGTGTTCGCTACACTGCATGATGTTGGCTCTTACTCAAGGACGACCATTGGAAAATTGAATATTTTTTATTACACAGTCTGTGCCTTCAGGATGTGTCAGCTTCAAGTAATCAATAGGAAATATTAAGCTTTGTCACTATTCAGATAGAAATTGTGGCATGCACTGTGCAAGACACAGCATAGATGCCAGCTACTTCTGGACTTGATGCCCTTTTTTAATTTTCTTGTTTTATTTATTTAGTTATTTGTTTTCCCTAGAAGCTAAATTTTTGTGTCTAAGGTGTTATAAGATTCCTCTGTACCTTGGGTAGGTGTGGTCCTGAAGTACAGTAAATTTGTAAGCTACTCTTCAGAGTCAAGTGGACCAGGGCAAGGAAGGAAGGAGTTGTAGAACTGTATCAAGATTTAGTGCTCATTATCTTTTTTAAAAAAATTGTATTTATTTTATTTTTGGCTACACTGGGTCTTTGTTGCTGCATGTGGGCTTTTCTCTAGTTGAGGTGAGCGGGGGATACTCTTCATTGCGGTGCGTGGGCTTCTCATTGCGGTGGCTTCTCTTGTTGCAGAGCACGGGCTCTAGGCGTGCGGGCTCCAGGCGTGCAGGCTCTAGAGCGCAGGCTCAGTAGTTGTGGTGCACGGGCTTAGTTGCACCGCGGCATGTGGGATCTTCCCGGACTAGGGCTTGAACCCGTGTCCCCTGCATTGGCAGGTGGATTCTTAACCACTGCACCACCAGGGAAGCCCTCATTATCCTTTTTAATTTCTTTAACATAAAAATAGAAATTGTTAGAATGATAGACTTCCTGGGTTCTTGATTCTTTTCAAATCAACCAATGTGACTGAAGGCTCCCAAGCACCAGTGAGTCACTTGTCCTCTTACTTCCAGAATCACTTGTCCTGAGCAACTGATGAGTCCTAATGGAAGAAAACTGAGCACATGGATTTGTGTATTTGTTAATCCTAACAATAACCCTATGAAGCAAGGGTTATCATCTTCATAATTTCAAGTAAGAAAACCAAGGCTTGGAGCAATTAAGTAACTTACTCAGGGTTACAAAGATAGGAGGAGCTATGGATTCAAATTGCTTGTGAGTCTAGCACTCAGTCTTTCCATGTCACCATCATGCCTTACAAATACAAATTGTTGGTGCTTGAAGGACCAGATATAGCTTTGGATTATTTGATAAGAGAGGTAAAGAGTAGAAAGAGGTACCCATTCTCCTTTCTTCTTTACTCCAGGCTGCTTGTGAGTCTCTCTTGTTTTTATTGTTTGTTTATTTGTTTGTTTGTTTGTTTCCTATCACCTTCCTGCTTTGCAATCACTTCCTTTTTTTTTTTTTTTTTGAGCATGACCACAAGGGAGATCAACATGGCCTTTAAATAAAATGGGAAAAATATTTAAGAAGTACATTTCATATGCTGCAATGAACTGCTCTTTTGTTCTTTGCTAAATGGAATGTCAATCTTGAAGTTCATTTTCCTATCATGATGACTTAGATGCATGTTAATGGCGTTGAATATATTCTCTCCCTTCATTCATTCATTTTTACGGGAAAACATTTTCTGGATGTTCACTCCATGCCAAGTCCCATCCATGTTAAGGGCTGGAAATATAACATGAACACATCTTGCTTTAAGGCCCACACAGCCCACAGAAGGAGTTCATCCCATCGAATCTTGTATTATGCATGGGGCATCACTTATTACTTAATTTGATAAACTATGACCTGAGGCTGACGGGGGCTGGAGCAACTTGCTCAAGGTTGTGTAAGGCTATCATGTGGCAGATCCAGGGTTTAAAGCTAGTTCCACCTCTGACTCCCCAAGCTAGGGCTCTTTCATCAAATCAGTGGCTCCTCCTGACTTTGACATTTAAGATCAACTAACTAACTGGCTGAATGACTAACTAACTATATAAATAACTATTGGATAAATAGAGCAAAAAATTTAAAAAATTTGGACCAGCATAAAACATTCAGCCTTTATTTGGCAAATGAAGCTGTTAATAAACAGGTTCCCTCCTCAAAAAAAGTAACTGTGAGCTTTCACAATTGTTTCACAAAAGAAATTTATTTTAATACCAATAGAGGAGAAAGGGGAACTCAATACAAAAGATTAGTTTTTAATTGGACTAAATTTACCTTTCAGAAAAACTCACTACTAAGCCCTAGTTTTCTCTTTTTGTCCATATGCAGGTGAACTGGCCTCAGGAAAGGAGAAGATCAGCAGATTTAAAGGTTACAGACCCAAGATGTAGGAAGAACAAAGAGCAAGAAACAGGGATTTTTACATTTCTCTTTCGAAGTAATTGTTTGCTTAAAAGAAGCCTTGCTGCCTTCATTAGCAAACATCACACAATTTACAATTAGAAAGGCTTTTTAGTCCACAGGAGACAAAATTTAGAGAAAGCTTTCCCTTTTATTTGCATTTTACAGCAATCCAGCAATCCATTACACTTCACTGTAAAAAGTTAAAACTTGTCTTTAAACAAGTCGTTACTTCAGGGAAAGAAAATTGATATAGGCACAATTCCTCACTTTGCTAATGACCCTCCTGTGTGTGGATGCCAGCCCTGCCAGAGTGACCCAGTGCTTCTAGGATGGGACTCCAATTGCAGAGAATGGTAAGGGTGCGTGCAAACCTGGCAATGGTGATGGATTTTCTAGTCCATTGCAGGAGAGACACTTTAAAAATGAAATGCAGAAAAGGAGATAACTAAACAAACCGAATAGAGAGACATTCTACAGTAAAACTGGTATGGACTCTTCAAAAATATCAAGGTCATGAAAGACAAGGGAAGGCCAGACTGTTTTAGACCAAAGGAGACTAAAACGACCTGACAGCTAAATGCAGTGAGTGATCCTGGATTAAAAAAAAAAAACTGCAATTGGGACAATTAGGGAAACTAGAATATCGTATATATCTATATAGACATTAATATTGATATAGATGTTAAAAACTGTATCCGTGTTAAGTTTCCTGTGTTTAATAACTGTTGTGTGGTTATAAAAAGGAAGGTCCTTGTTCTTAGGAAATATACGCTAATGTATTTAGAGGTAAAATGGTCATGCTGTCTGTCACTTACTTTCAAATCGACAATACTACTACTTGTTGTTGCTGTTGTTATATTGAGAGAAGCATAGAGCATTAAAGCAAATGTGATCAAATGATGACAACTGCTGAACTTAGATGCAGGATGTACAGAAGTTCATTGTACCTTTCTTGCCATTTTTCTGTAAGTTCAAATCTTTCTTAATAAAAAGACAAAATATGAGCCTCCTGCATCCACTCCCACCTCTAGTAATGCAATTGGAAATTGCACCTTTGGTTTGAAAAGTGCTTGAGAGCAAGGAGTCTGTTTATTTCACATGAGTTTGATCTGGGCTCTGCATGTAGAGATAACATTCAAAAGTGCTCAAATTCTAAACTCTTTCTTCGGCCATCTATCTACTCTGCACACTCAGATATGACACAGAAAAGTGCTGATCTGTATGCACGTACACTCTGGGAACAGGTGGAGCATATGGAGGAGAAAAAACGAACATGCTATTTCCAGTAGCTGTTTAAAATTTTCCCTGTCTTCTCCTTAAATAATAATAAACTTTGCTATTTGGATTGCCCCTTTTTATGAAGTATCCTGCATGTCTTATAAATAGCTCAGTAAACCTCAGAATATACCTCTGAGGTGGATAGGTGTCAGTGCTGTTTTACAGTAAGGAAAGTGAGGCACAGTGAGGTCAATTGTTTGGATTGGCCTTGAAAATGAGTTACAGAAGCCAGAAATTGGAAGAGACCTTAAAGGTCAAGCCCCTACTTGATGCATGAATTCCCGCTACACAGCTGCTGCTGAACACCTCTTGGTTCGAGAAATTCTCTACCTCACTTTTTGCAACTCAATCCATTTCTGGACAGTCTTAGTTATATTTAATGAGCAGCAGTTCAAAAGAAAAGTACCTACGTTTTCTTGAGTCTTAGTCCAATTTCCTTTTCATTGTACCACAACAGTGGATTTGATGTCATAAAAATGAATGTAATAAACCATTGGGACCCAAAGATAAGATCGCACATTTTAAATGTTAATTTCATCTTCATTTGAACTTGGAAACATGCAAAATGGCATTTCACAAACCTGTTGGTATATTAATGTATCCAAATCTAATAGGATTCTTAATACCCTCCAGAGGGGAGGAAAAAATCAGAACTGAGAAAAGGAGATGGGTAAGTGAGTGAATTACCTGCGGAAATACAGCACTTATAAGTGCAGATCTCCATACATACGATTTTTCAAAAGTGCATCAAAAAAGGCTAAAGACCTCCCAAAAGAAAAATTGTGTTCCTTGATCACAAAGAACCTCATAGAAGAATCTAGTCAAAATATTTGAGATTAACTATGCATTTAGCTCTATCAGTATGTTTTGGTCCTAAATTCTGGCCAATATCAATGGTAGCTAAAAATAATAAACCACCATGAAATATCTAAAAATTGATTTCCTGAGCAGAACTCTGAAAATTTGATAGGGTTCTGGTCAGGGGACTGGAGTGGGTAAATACGAAGGGTAAAAAAGAGTAAGGGCAGAAGAAAGGGAACTATAATATATTATCTTGTTGGTGCTGAATGCCAAGGACTTTCCATTCTCCAACTATTTCAGGTGGAATTTTGGGAGGGCATGTGGTAGAGTGTTTTGGCTAGCATGAGTCATCATAACAACACAGAGGTGTGAATTGTGATTGCTAAGGTGAAATGATTCACTTATTCTTTTACTTGGCACTGATTGTTTACATTTTGGCTTAATCACCCATGTCAAAATGTTTAATTTTCTTCAAGTCTAAATTTTAGGGCTCGTCAAGATTCTTGGTTCTGAACAATATATTCTTTCTATTTTCTATGGGGAAATGAAGGAAAATATAATAAGCATAACAAATCTAAGTCACTATTTAAATATAGCCCAAAGAGTAGCTATTGCACTTATTTACAGGGTGGTTGAGCATATTAAATGAGTTAATTATATAAAATAACTATAACAATGCATGGCAATCAGTCAGCACTTCAAGAATTTAGTTATTGTGATTTTTGTGGTTGTCATTTTTCTTGGGTTTTCTTTCTGGATTTAATGTTTCTTTCAATTACTGACATTTTTATGTATATTAATCTTATCTCAAATGAATCCTCATTGTAAAGCTTTGAAACTATGTTTTAAGTAAGTGACAGATAATAATTCTTTATGGCAGGTTGCATTTTATAAATCTCATGGCTCTGGTGTGTTGAGAAAAATGATTTAAGGCAACCATGGATGAAAAAATCCCTCTTAAGTACTATGTGTTATGAACACATCTGGCTGCAGCTCACTTCTCTGATGGCCTCATCTAGTCCCATGTATATGCTGAGGACCCTCAATTTTGTATCCCCAGCCTACACCACATTCCTGAACTCTAGAGTCATATATTAACTGCCTACTCATTGCCTCTTTTTGGATGTCTAGTAGACATTGCAAAATCAAACTTAACATATTCATGACTGAACTCCTGATAGCCTTATTTCTCCAAACTATGTCCATTTATCCGTTTCCCCATCTCAGGCAATGGCAACTCCATCTTTTGGCTCAGGCCAAAAAGCTTAGGGTCATCTTTGACTCCTCTATTTTTCTCACTCAGCCTCCACCCCTCAGAGAATTATTCCAGCTCAACATCAAAATATTTCCAGAATCTGACCATTTCTTACTCCTCTGTTGCTATCACCTTCATCTCTTGCCTTGATTTCTCTAGTAGCCTCCAATTTTATGCTTCCCTCTCTATGACATTTTATTAATACAAGGGCCAGAGTGATCTTTTTATGGTATAAATCTGATCATGTCACTCCTCTTCTGAAAACTCTCCAATGTCTTCCCATTTCATGAGGAACAAAAGCTCTTCCAATAATCTACAAAGCCCTCCATGATCATGAAGACCCTCCTCTCTGACCCCACCACCCTTCCCCTCTCAGTCTGATCCAACCACACTGGCTTCCTTGTTTGTTGTAAATAAAGGTTTATTGGAACACAACATACCTGTTCATTTATATTTTGCCTGTGGCTGTGTTCTTGCTACCTCAGCAGAGTGGGATAGTTGTGATCAAGACACTATGGCCCATGAAGCTTAAGCTATATAGTATGTAACCCTTTTGAGAGAAAAGTTTCCTGGTCCCTGTCCTACAAAATCAGCTATGGGTACATTTCACTAAGATTAGCCTTGAGAAAGCAGAAACTGTTGAATATTCTCCACACTGCATTTGGTGCTCAGCTTCTCAGCTCTTTTTGAAGTGTGTGAAGGGATAGAAGCCAGGCTTCCACCAGGGGTCTAAAGAAGCGGAGGGGATGAGCAATGAGCAGTGATTTCGCATTGCCTAGGGTCACCTCTGAATGAGGGAGTCAGAGAGAAGTAGATGACTGATGGGAAGAATATCCAGGCACCAGAGAGAGAGATGTGAGGCAAAACTCCCTCCGGGGGCTTCTCTGGTGGCGCAGTGGTTTAGAGTCCGCCTGCCGATGCAGGGGACACGGGTTTGTGCCCCGGTCCGGGAAGATCCCACATACCGCGGAGCGGCTTGGCCTGTGAGCCATGGCCGCTGAGCCTGCGCGTCCGGAGCCTGTGCTCCGCGACGGGAGAGGCCACAACAGTGAGAGGCCCGCGTACGGCAAAAACAAACAAACAAAAATAACAAACAAACAGCAACAAAAACAAAACTCCCTCCGACAGTTCTCTAGGGTCTTTCTACATTTGCTCTTCCAGAGGACAGAATTCTGCCTGCTAGTATTTAGTGATTTGGATTTTGTCCTTAGAGACACGCACAGTGCTCCCATTGACTTCAATGGGAGTTACGGACCATTTGGTCCCTTAGACATCTGTGCTGGCTTCAGGTTATTTCACAAACTCCTAAACAAATCCCAGTAAAGTGCTCTTTAATGGGTAGTTGATTCTGGTGTAAGAGCAGGTGCTGAGCACACCTAAGTCCTTTTTTTTTCCTTCAGGTTTAGTAAGTTTTCTTTTTATGACTTGATAATTACTGCAACCAAAACCCTGAGTCAAGCAGTATTAAACCCACTCATAGTCAAAAGATGTCTTCTTCTATTGATCTCAGTTGACCTGTTTACTCTCTGGGTTCCAATTTAATGGCTCAATTGATTATTCATTTACATTTTTAATGCCTTTGGGAGTAAAATCATTTTAACATGAATCGTCTCTAACTTAATGGGCAAAATACAGACTCATTTGGATTGTCAATTTCAGCAAGTATATATTGAGCAACTGAGTTCAGGTGAACTTAACAAGGATGAAAGGAGATTTCAGTTTCTTGTAAAAGGTAATAGAAATGATAGTTTGAATTTCCTCTTATGCAAAATGGCTGTCAACTATGGGTACTCACTTAAAATCAAAAGGGTGGTTAGGACATCAACTTTTATGTTATCCTTTTGCAAATTATAATTTTTCTAAATACAATTATGCTCACACCTTTAGTTGAACTCTTTCTTAAATTAAATCCAGATGCCTCAATATTATTCATTGATTTGTTTTCCTTTTAGATGGCCTGGCATTGCTGGAAATGGTAGAAATAGTGAGAGGAAATTATGCTATAGAGTGTACTACATAATGAGAAATAGTATTATTTTATTAACTCGTGGAATTCTCTATTTACAAAGGTAGACAACATGGAAGGCCTTACCATACCTATATATAATATCTATATCTTAAGGCTCTTTAAATATACTTATGGAGTTCCTTTGATAATATATTTTCTTCCTTCACAGCAAGCAAGTGAAGCTCTAAAAATATGACTATCCTTCCTAGTAGGACTGTTTTGAATATAATATTTATAAATTATATATACAATCACCTACCTTCACTTCTTTCTCAAATGAGATGAGATATAAGAAAATACATAAATGTATAATTCCAATCACAATAGTCACTTTTACCTGACAGTTTAAAATGGAAGCAGAATTTAGTGCCAAATAGAGGAGGCTCACTATTCATCCTCTGAGGAACAGTAAATGCTAGTGCTTGGTGGAAAGGAGTGAAAAAAATGAAATACTATTAAAAAGTTCAAAAGTGCTTTGCTTTGTTAATTTTCACTGATAATTTTATTAGTCTTATTACCAAATGTGTAGATTAAGGAAAGGAGCTAATTTCAATTCTTGAAGAAAAAATATTCAGAAAGTAAACAGTACTGTGTTAGGTAGCAGATTATAAAAAGATAAAATTCCAACTTTTTGGAATTCCTAGTCTGAAAAACATTTAAGCAGATAATTGAAGCATGTGATATAATGCTTATATTTACACCCTGCTACTAATTCCTAATGTCGTCTCAGTGAGCTTTAAAAAGAAATGATATTTGGGTGTGATCATGGAGAATGAGGGAGCTTATCACCTTGGGGGTTATGTGGAGGATTATCCAAAGTTAGGGGCCAGCCTCAGAAAGAAAGAGTAGGGATGGACTTGGGGGTATTTAAGAAGTGATGTAACAGTACAGGGATGTAGAGCAGCTGGTGCCTGGGTTAATGGAGATGAAAATGATTAGATGGTGAAGAGCTTTAAATTAGAATTGGACTTTCCTATGTGGACAATGAAGAGTCACTGGAAGAATTTAACTGAATAAAAGGGATCTGGAACTCCAACAAACCTCAAAATGTAAACAGGAGGCAAAGGGGGAAGGCGCCAGTGAGAGAAACTTCAAATGGGAGAGAGTCAGAGAAATGTCTAGTGAGGCGCTGAGCACCCCATGTCTGTCCTGCATCCTAAAATAAGCAGACAGAACAAAGCAAGCTTCACTAAGGGCTCATTACTGGGGTTCATAGTCCTTTTCGCATGAAATGGTCAGATTTTATTGATACAACCTCTAACATTATTCCTCTGTGTATGTACTTTAGAAACTTTTCAAGGCATTAATGCAGCTACTTATTGAATTGGAATCATACTTCACGGTCAATTTCAAACTTTCTCTGCATTATTTAAGAATGGAGTCGTGGTCAGTCTTAACAGAGTTGGATACATTAAATTACATCTTTAATATTCAGATTGGATTACAACATATATTAATAAGGTGATATTTCTTTTAAAAAAGTGCCTTAAGTTTGATGATGAATGGGTCATCAGAAAGGGTCAACTCACCAAAAGGAAAAGGAATTAGCTACACATGACATTTCCCAATTAGAAAACTCAATTAGCTTCATATAAAATAACATGTTCATGCACTCTGCCTGATGAGTCAAGACCTGTAGCAAATTCTGGTTCCCTTTTTCCAGACCAGACATGGCCATGTGAGGGCTTGTGTGAGTCCCATACCTGTGCTGTCTTCATACACCACAGTCACTGTTTTCCAGTTGTAGTAGAGGACCAGATCCAGGACCGCTCTGCTGATAGCTGCATAATCTGGGTAGAGGTTGACGTAAAACCGGTCTTTGTTGTCCACTGAAGGGTGTTTCCAGCGAGTCTGTACATGTGGAACTTCGAGAGCATTGCAAATAGACTGCACAGCACTGACAGAGGAGCTATGGGAAGGGCCAAAGAGAGCAGCCACACCAAGAGCCAGCTGATCACATGCTGATGTCCACAGACAAGGAGGGGGTGGAGAGGGAAAGCAGGGAAGAGGGGAGAGAAAGAGAGAGTTCTGTGAATTTAATCTTCCCTTTCATGGTTCCTCCTTATTTTCGCTATTGGAAACTATTATCCACTCTCCATCTGTATGCTGAGGAAATATGCTTCATCCAGCTTCCAATATTCCTGAGATACTAAATATTAGAGATGTAAATGGAGAAATGATTAGCAACACATCACAAGGCCAATTCCCTGCAAACAAAAATGAGCTGTTGGTCTCACTTCATTACTTTTTTTTTTCTTTTTAATTTGGTCATGCCACGCGGCATGTGGGATCTTAGTTCCCCAACTAGGGATCGAACCCCCAGCCCCTGCATTGGAAGCATTGAGTCTTAACCACTGGACTGCCGGGGAAGTCCTCATTTCATTACTTTTAATCAGATGGAGTCTAAATCTCTTGCTTGGTGTGGTGTTACCCAGAAGCACTCAGAGCTATTCTTTAAGCCATTTGCCAAGTGAATGTCATATAAATCAAGTTCTGTCATCTGGCAATGTGGCAATGAAGGTATTAATGGGTCAGAGAATTCAGAAGACTCTCTGGGTGGCTGCAGAGTACTTTAGTTCCAGTCCTTCCCAAAACTCAGAAAGGAGGTCCAGGATATTGAAAAATTGCTAAAGAATGTTAAGTGATACTGATAGCTAATTAATTATAGAATAATAGATTAGCATAGCTTAAAGGGATCTTAGAAGACATTTTCTCCAACCCACTAATGTCATAGGCAATGAAGTGAGTCAGGGCCACTGGACAGTGGCAGAACTGACCAGAGCCCAGGGACCCAGCTCAAGGACAGGCTTCTTTCTATTTCAATATCAGCCAACATGTACACAAAAATTAATTTTTAACATTTATTTATTTTTTGCATTATAAGATTATATACACACATTGAGATAATTTAGAATATTGAAAAGTATAAGGAAGAAAAAAGGCTCTGAAATTCCATCACTGGGATATCTATTCATAGTTTGGTGTTCTAATTTATTAAAAAATTGAACATGATATAGATACAGTTTGATACATTGCTTTCTGTATTTAACACTAAGTTTAATGCTAAAAGCACACCCTTTCCCCTAAGTCATCACAAATTCTGCAAAAGTATATTTTTAGTGTCATAGAATAGCCTAATCCATGAGTATGTCATTACTTATTTAACTAGTCCTATGATACTGAATATTTAAGCTGCTCCTAATTTTTGGTTATTATAAGTAATATTATAAGCACTTATCTTAGTTCTTATATTTTTCTCTAAATTTTACATTATTTTCTTTGAGTAGATTGAAATCTGTAATTAAAGGGTATTGATATTTTTAAGTCACTTGATACATATAAACCAAATTTCCTTCCAGAAATGTTGGGACAGATTATCTTCTATGACAATGTAAAATAGTGCCTACTCATTTTATGCTGGCATAAATTTATGCTGGCATTAAATATAAATGTAAAAACATTTCAAATTTACATTTTAATTCTAGTTTAAAGGGATTTGGAACTGCCAAGAAACAATAGTTGAATATTTGAATTAAATAATAGCAAAATATTTAAATGAAATTGTCAATTTTTATCATAATGCCATCATACAAATAAAAATAAGTATAAAAATTATATGGCTTTGTCAAAATTATCTGACTTGATTTAGAGAGAAAAATTAATAAGTAATATTTGAGAGCCATATTTCAAATATCTGTGGGACAGCAAATGTTCACAAGGAACTTTCTGACACTGTGCTCTTCGGTACTGAATTATCACATGAGGTATGAAGACATAACTTTCTGTATTAAGTGCTAGAAGTGAAAACTGTCCTCAGAAGCTCATTTTCTGGATGTGCTTTCATTGGTTAGCAAGAAAAAGTGAGGGCATGAAAGTATATGAACTATTATTTCATCTAGAGTAGGCGGTGGATTGAGATTCCTGCTAATATTTAGCTCTGGGATGCTAATATTACTTGACAAAAAAGCAATCCTTTTGAATTCTGTTTGCCAGCAAATTACCAGTTTTAAGAAGTTTTGGGGGTGTTTAATTTACAAGTATGGCAGGTACTTCAGGTCACAAAAATGCTTTGGATTTTAAATGTGGTTGGCTTTCTGGGGTATTTATTCAACAATGTTTTGTGTGAGTGTGTGTGTGAGAGAGAGAGACAGAGAGAGAGAGAGAGAGACAGAGAGAAACAGAGAGAGAGAAACAGAAACAGACAGAGACACAGAAAGGGAGATATGGAGAGAGGAAGATAGAGATCTAACACATAGAGATAATTTATGTAAAGATGCCTTGTAAACTTTAAAGTGCTGTATAAACATAGCATTTTATTATTTGTCATAGACAACTCTGACCTGTATAGTACCTACAACTCCATCCATCTTTGAAAATAAAATATTCTTATACTAAGATCATGCCATACAGTAAAAAAAAAAAAAAAAAATCATTATACTATTCCATTTTCATCTGTGCTCCCAGGAGAACAAGTTTCACATTTTTTTTTTTAAGGGACACTAAGAATCTTGCAGAAGAGTCTACTAGGTGCAATCCAAACTGGGTTAATTCTATGTGGAAACAATCAATATTTAGTTACTTAGAAATCAGCATGAACATGGCATTCATTGTATTCCATTTACTTGTGTGTGTTTGATGGGCAAAGCTTTCCTCTAGGAGAGAAAGAGCCTCTCCTATTCTGGGGTGATGTACCCACACAAACTTCTGTATGGAGGTCCAACAACTCCCTAGTTAGAGGCCAGCCTTCAAGCATGTCAAATGTGGCTTCAAAGAGTCATCTTGGAAGTGTCTGAAGGATGTGCAAACAAGCCCCACCCTTCCAATGACTCTTTCCATGAGACAAACCTTGCAGCCTGCGTACAAATTAGATTACTTTTTAGGAACTTGTCTTCTTTTCAGATGCAAAAGGGAATCAAATGCGGAGATTGTTCTCCTAGGTTTAATTTTCTTTGACCCCAAGTCCCTTGCTTGCTTGATTGCTTGTACCGTTCCATTAATTTTTTTCTTAATTTTTTCCTTTTTTAAAATTGACATATAATCAACACATAACATTATAACATTTCAGGTGTAAAACATAATGATTCAATGTATATAATCTTCACATTTCTATGATCTGTGGAAAGGGGTTAGAAAATTATTTGAGAGGATGGTAGGTAAACCCAGTAGCTCACAACCTGTTAAGATTCAGGTTGTGAATTCTGTGTGTTGTGGGCATTTCCACATGCTAATTGCGTATGACCTTCCACAAAGTTTTATTTGACTGCACTGTACAATTTCATGGTGGTGTCTCAGCCTCAGGAAGGAAAAAACAGATCAAGCTTGACATTTTCCATTCTCAGCTGAACCAGTTAATCATAGAGTGGAGGGCACTGAAGGCTAAGCTAATCAGAAAGGCCCAGAAAACAGAGCTAGGCAACATCCGTTAGGATGGTTCAGATTGTACTGGACAGTGACATCTTGCACCAAAAGTTCCTGCAAACCCATTTGCACAGAGATGTCCACTTTGAAAAAGAGCAGGTAGCAAAAAGAAGTTGACTTGTAGAGCAGACATATCACCCAAAGAAGCTTTTAAAAGTGTGAAAATAGTTACCTCTCCGTGAGGCTTCAAAACTATCAAAAAGGTTAATTCTCTGAATGTCATAGGTTAATGTGGTGTTAGGCATCAGGGTTCGATTTCTGTTAATGCTGGTGACTGCAAACTTGAACGCTAATTCTTCAACATTAACAGGTTCATTTTCCACAGTTTCAAAAATTCCTCCTGCAGAAGCAAAAGAGATGCATGAGAAGCATTAGTTACATTATTCATGTGCATTTTTCAAAAAGAAGAATATAAATGATACAAACAAAAGGCCCAAAAGAATAAAAGCAGGAATGGTCAGAACAGATCCCAAAACCAGTGTTAAAAGTTAAGTGTATCAGCATGTGTCAGATGCAGATAAAATTTCATACATGTGCTTAAGATTTCAAATCCAATATTGGACTGTGTAATACCTATCAGACGGTGAATGAACTCTAAATATTTACTACCATGTAAAGTATGACTGATAATATGGTGGAGGATGATTTTCTACCGTTTGGACATGAATCACTCTGTGGTTGACCTAAGCACAATTTCAGTTTTATCCTGGTAGGATCATCCTTCCTTAGAATGAAACTCCTGCTATTCAGAAGCAGACATTCTAGACTCCAGAAGCATCATGCAGAGTTGAGTAGAGTCAAAATGAGTCATATAGGCATTTTTTTCAAATGAAAATATCTCTTCTTCTTTGTGGCTCAAAATTCTGGGGTCATATGCTAGAACTTTCCAAAGTGCATGGGCAGATTCAAAAAACTATGTTCTACATTTGTTTTGTTTTGTTTTGAGAAACTGGTCCTGCCCCAAAGCAAACCTGTATCCTGCCTCTGGAGAAATAAATTCCCCCACTCAACAAACACATGCATTAAGCCTCTGATATCTTAAAAATGAGGACCTCCACAAGCAACAATACAAAGTATCAGCACCTAAAGCCTCATCAGAGAATTCAGCTCTGGCTTTGTTGTTGACAGAAGCAATTTAAGTATTATTAACTGCATATTCTTAATGTACTTTAAGAGCTGTCCTGGGATTATCAACAGAAACAGAACATACAGTAGAGGCTCTTAGCTGGCCTCTGCTTAACTTACTCCTTGATTGACCAATAAACCTCATTTTCTTTGAAAAAACATATGAATTGGTGTCCATAGAATGCTGAATACTTATAACTAGTAGATTACTTTCATCTACTATCACCACTGAGTGATTCCTTACCTAAGGCCAGTTGTAGGATTTTAGCAAACTTATATATGTTAGATTGGTTTGTGAGCGCTTCAAGTTTTCCCTCCACTCAAAAAAAAAAAAAAAGATAAGGGAGCTTCAAGATGGTGGAAGAGTAAGACACAGAGATCACCTTCCTCCCCACAAATACATCAGAAATACATCTACATGTGGAACGACTCCTACAGAACACTTACTGAACGCTGGCAGAAGACCTCAGACCTCCTAAAAGGCAAGAAACTCCCCCGCGTACCTGGGTAGGGCAAAAGAAAAAACAGGGACAAAAGAATAGGGACAGGACCTGCGCCTCGGGGAGGGAGCTGTGAAGGAGGAAAGGTTTCCACACACTAGGAAGGTCCTTGGTGGGTGGAGACTGTGGGTGGCAGAGGAGGGAAGCTTCGGAGCCGCAGAGGAGAGCGCAGTAACAGGGGTGCGGAGGGCAAAGCGGACAGATTCACGCACAGAGGATCACTGCGGAATAGCACTCACCAGCCCGAGAGGCTTGTCTGCTCACCCGCCAGGGCAGGCGGGGCCTGGGAGCTGAGGCTTAGGCTTCGGAGATCAGACCCCAGGAAGAGGACTGGGGTTGGCAGCGTGAACACAGCCTAAAGGGGCCTAGTGCGTCACGGCTAGCTGGCAGGGAGTCTGGGAAAAAGTCTGGACCTGCTGAAGAGGCAAGAAACCTTTTCTTGACTCTTTGTTTCCTGGTGCACGAGGAGAGGGGATTAAGAGCGCTGCTTAAAGGAGCTCCAGAGATGGGCGCGAGACGCGGCTATCAGTGCAGAGCCCAGAGGCGGGCATGTGATGCTAACGCTGCTGCTGCAGCCACCAAGAAGCCTGTGTGCGAGCACAGGTCACTATCCACACCTCCCCTCCTGGGAGCCTGTGCAGCCCACCACTGCCAGCGTTCCAGTATCCAGGGACAACTTCCCTGGGAGAACGCACGGCATGCCTCAGGCTGGTGCAACGTCACGCCGGCCTCTGCTGCTGCAGGCTCGCCCCGCACTCCGTACCCCTCCCTCCCCCAGGCCTGAGTGACCCAGAGCCCTCAAATCAGCTGCTCCTTTAACCCCGTCCTGTCTGAGCGAAGAACAGATGCACGCTGGCGACCTACAAGCAGAGGCGGGGCCAAATTCAAAGCTGAGCCCCAGGAGATGTGCGAACTAAGAAGAGAAAGGGAAATCTCTCCGAGCAGAATCTGGAGCAGCAGATTAAAGCTCCACAATCAACTTGATGTACCCTGCATCTGTGGAATACCAGAATAGACAACGAATTATCCCAAACTGAGGAGGTGGATTTTGGAAGCAACTATATATATATATATATTTCCCTTTTTCTCTTCCTGTGAGTATGTATGTGTATGCTTCTATTTGTGATTTTGTCTGTATAGCTTTGCTTTTACCATTTGTCTTAGGGTTCTGTCTGTCCATTTTCTTTCTTTCTTTTTTTTTTTTCTGTATAGTTTTTAGCGATTGTTACCATTGGTGGGTTTGTTTTTTGGTTTAGTTGCTCTCTTCTTTCTTTCTTTTTTTTATTACTTTAATTTTTTTTTAAGAATTATTTTTACTTTAAGAACTTTTTAAAAAAATTTTATCTTCTTTCTTTCTTTCACTGTTATCTCCCTTTTATCTAAGCTGTGTGGATGAGAGGCTCTTGGTGCTCCAGTCAAGTGTCAGGGCTTTGCCTCTGAGGTGGGAGAATAAAATTCAGGACACTGGTCCACAAGAGACCTCCCATCTCCATGGAATATCAAATGCCAAAAATCTCCCAGAGATCTCCATCTCAATGCCAAGACCCAGCTCCACTCAAAGACCAGCAAGCTCCAGTGGTGGACACCGTATGCCAAACAACTAACAAGAAAGAAGCACAATGCCACCCATTAGCAGAGAGGCTGCCTAAAATCATAATAAGGCCACAGACACCCCAAAACACACCACCAGACGTGGACCTTCCCAACAGAAAGATAAGATCCAGCCTCATCCACCCGAACACAGGCACTAGTCCCCACCACCAGGAAGCCTACACAATCCACTGAACCAACCGAAGCCACTGAGACCAGACATCTGAAAAAGAATTCAGAATAATGATAGTAAAGATGATCTAAAATCTTGGAAATAGAATGGAGAAAATACAAGAAACATTTAACAAGGACCTAGAAGAACTAAAGAACAAACAAACAGTGATGAACAACACAATAAATGAAATTAAAAATTCTCTAGAAGACATCAGTAGCAGAATAACTGAGGCAGAACAGATAAGTGACCTGGAAGAAAAAAGGAGAAATAATTACTGCACAGCAGAATAAAGAAAAAAGAATGAAAAGAATTGTGGACAGTCTTAGAGATCTCTGGGCCAACATTGAACTCACTAACAATCAAACTATAGGGGTTGCAGAAGAAGAAGAGACAAAGAAAGGGGCTGAGAAAATATTTGAAGAGATTATAGTTGAAAACTTCCCTAATATGGGAAAGGAAATAGTTAATCAAGTCCAGGAAGGACAGAGAGTCCCATACAGGATAAATCGAAGGAGAAACACACCAAGACACATATTAATCAAAATATCAAAAACTAAACACAAAGAAAATCTATTAAAAGAAGCAAGGGAAAAACAACAAATAACATACAAGGGAATCCCCATAAGGTTACTAGCTGAACTTTCAGCAGAAATTCTGCAATCCAGAAGGGAGTGGCAGGACATATTTAAAGTGATGAAGGGGAATAACCTACAACCAAGATTACTCTATCCAGCAAGGATCTCATTCAGATTTGACAGAGAAATTAAAACCTTTACAGACAAGCAAAAGCTAAGAGAATTCAGCACCACCAAACGAGCTTTACAACAAATGCTAAAGGAACTTCTCTAGGCTGGAAACACAAGAGAAGGAAAACACCTACAATAACAAACTTAAAACAATTAATAAAATGGTAATAGGAACATACATATTGATAATTACCTTAAATGTAAATGGGTTAAATGCTCCAAGCAAAAGCCATAGACTCGCTGAATGGATAGAAAAACAAGACCTGTATATATGCTGTCTACAAGAGACACGTCAGACCTAGGAACACATACAGACTGAAAGTGAGGGGATGGAGAAATATATTTCATGCAAATGGAAATCAAATAAAGCGGGAGTAGCAATTCTCATATCAGACAAAATAGACTTTAAAACAAAGACTATTACAAGAGACAAAGAAGGACACTACATAATGATCAAGGGATCAATCCAAGAGAATATACAAAATTTTAAATATATATGTGCCCAGCATAGGAGCACCTCAATACATAATGCAAATACAAACAGCCATAAAAGGGGACATCAGCAGTAGCACAATCATAGTAGGGGATTAACACCCCACTTTCACCAGTGGACAGATCATCCAAAATGAAAATAAATAAGGACACACAAGCTTTAAATGATACATTAAACAAGATGGACTTAATTGATATTTATACGACATTCTATCCAAAAACAACAGAATACACATTCTTCTCAAGTGCTCATGGAACATTCTCCAGGATAGATCATATCTTGGGTCACAAACAAAGTCTTGCTAAATTCCAGAAAATAGAAATTATATCAACTGTCTTTTCCGACCACAATGCTATGAGACTAGATATCAATTACAGGAAAAAAATCTGTAAAAAATAAAAACACATGGAGGTTAAACAATACAATACTTAATAACCAAGACATCCCTGAAGAAATCAAAGAGGAAATGAAAAAAAAAATACCTAGAAACAAATGACAATGAAAACATGATGACCCATAACCTATGGGATGCAGCAAAAGCAGTTCTAGAGGGAAGTTTATAGCGATACAATCCTACCTTAAGAAACAAGAAAAATCTCAAATAAAAAACCAAACCTTACATCTAAAGCAATTAGAAAAAGAACAACAAAATAACCCCAAAGTTAACAGAAGGAAAGAAAACATAAAGATCAGATCAGAAATAAATGAAAAAGAAATGAAGGAAACCATAGCAAAGATCAATAAAACTAAAAGCTGGTTCTTTGAGAAGATAAAAAAATTGATAAATCATTAACCAGATTCATCAAGAAAAAAAGAGAGAAGACTCAAATCAATAGAATTACAAATGAAAAAGGAGAAGTAACAACTGACACTGCAGAAATACAAAGGATCATGAGAGATTACTACAAGCAACTATATGCCAATATAATGGGCAACCTGGAAGAGACGGACAAATTCTCAGAAATGAACAACCTTCCGAGACTGAATGAGGAAGAAATAGAAAATATGAACAGACCAATCACAGGCACTGAAATTGAAACTGTGATTAAAAATCTTCCAACAGAAAGCCCAGGACCAGACACCTTCACAGGTGAATTCTATCAAAGATTTAGAGAAGAGCTAACACCTATCCTTCTCAAACTCTTCCAAAATATAGCAGTGGGAGGAACACTCCCAAACACAATCTACGATGCCACCATCACCCTGATACCAAAACCAGACAAAGATGTCACAAGGAAAGAAAACTACAGGCCAATATCACTGATGAACATAGATTCAAAAATCCTCAACAAAACACTAGCAAACAAAATCCAACAGCACATTAAAAGGATCATACACCATGATCAAGTGAGGTTTATCCCAGGAAAGCAAGCATTCTTCAATATAGGCAAATCAATGTGATACACCATATTAACAAATTGAAGGAGAAAAACCATATGATCAGCTCAATAGATGCAGAGAAATCTTTTGATAAAATTCAACACCCATTTATGATTAAAACCCTCCAGAAAGTAGGCATAGAGGGAACTTACCTCAACAAAATAAAGGCCAGGTATGACAAACCCGCAGCCAACATTGATATCAATTGTGAAAAGATGAAACCATTTACACTAAGGTCAGGAACAAGACAAGCTTGCCCACTCGCATCACTATTATTCAACAGAGCTTTGCAAGTTTTAGCCACAGCAATCAGAGAAAAAAAAGAAATAAAAGGAATCCAAATCAGAAAAGAAGAAGTAAAGATTTCACTGTTTGCAGATGACATGATACTATACATAGAGAATCCTAAAGATGGTGCCAGAAAACTACTAGAGCTAAACAATGAATTTGGTAAACTAGCAGGATACAAAATTAATGCACAGAAATCTCTGGCATTCCTATACACTAATGATGAAAATTCTGAAAGTGAAATTAAGAAACCACTCCCATTTATCATTGCAACAAAAAGAATAAAATATCGAGGATTAAACGCACCTTAGGAGACAAAAGACCTGTATGCAGAAAATTATAAGACACTGATGAAAAAAATTAAAGATGATAATAAATGGAGAGATATACCATGTTCTTGGAAGAATTAACATTGTGAAACGAAAAAAAACAAAGACAAAAACAAAAAAAATGAGACTGAAAGTCACAAATATCACAGGCACAGTTATGATTTATGATTATTCTTTCTAAGAAAAAGAACTCGAGTTGGCAGACTCTCATTCAGAAAATTTACTTTGATCCTATTTTGAAAGAATAGTAAATAAATACTCATCTGTAATTTTTAAGTTAAAATAATTTGGTGGATGGGCAATTTCTTTCTTTTTTTTAAAGTTTTGTTATTTATTTATTTATATATTTATTATTTATTATTTATTCCTGGGTCAAAATATATACAAAGTTCTAACGTTTTAAATGGTTATTTATTTATTTTAAACATCTTTATTGGAGTACAATTGCTTTACAATGGTGTTTTAGTTTCTGATTTATAACAAAGTGAATCAGTTTTACATATACATATGTCGCCATATCACTTCCCTCTTGTGCCTCCCTCCCTCCCTATCCCACTCCTCCAAGTGGTCACAAAGCACCAAGCTGATATCCCTGTGCTATGCAGCTACTTCCCACTAGCTATCTATTTTATGTTTGGTAGTGTATATATGTCCACGCCATTGTCCCATTTTGTCCCAGCTTATCCTTCCCCCTCCCCATATCCTCAAGTCCCCTCTCTAGTAAGTCTGTGTCTTTATTCCCAACTTGCCTCTGGTTCTCCATGACCTTTGTTTATTTATTTTTGTAGATTACATATATATGTGTTAGCATACAGTATTGTTTTTTCTCTTTCTGACTTACTTCACTTGATATGACATACTCTAGGTCCATCTACCTCAATATAAATAACTCAATTTCTCTTCTTTTTATGGCTGAGTAATATTCCACTGTATATACATGCCACATCTTCTTTATCCATTCATCTATTGATGGATACTTAGGTTGCTTCCATGTCCTGGCTATTGCAAATAGAACTGCAATGAACATTGTGGTACATGACTCTTTTTGAATTCTCGTTTTTTCAGGATATATGCCCAGTAATGGGATTGCTGGGTCATATGGTAGTTCTATTTTTGGTTTTTTAAGGAACCTCCATACTGTTCTCCATAGTAGCTGTATCAATTTACATTTCCACCAATAGTGCAAGAGGGTTACCTTTTCTCCACACCCTCTCCAGCATTTATTTTTTGTAGATTTTTTGAGGATGGCCATTCTGACTGGTGTGAGATGATATCTCATTGTAGTTTTGATTTGCATTTCTCTAATGATTAATGACATTGAGCATTCTTTCCCTTGTTTGTTGGCAACCTGTGTAGCTTCTTTGGAGAGATGTCTATTTAGGCCTTTTGCCCATTTTTGGATTGGGTTGTTTGTTTTTTTGATATTGAGCTACATGTGCTACTTGTATATTTTTGAGATTAATCCTTTGTCAGTTGCTTCATTTGCAAATATCTTCTCCTATTCTGAGAGTTGCCTTTTTGTCTTGTTTTTGGTTTCCTTTGCTGTGCTAAAGGTTTCAAGTTTCGTTAGGTCCCATTTGTTTACTTTTGTTTGTATTTCCATTTCTCTAGGAGGTGGGTAATAAAGGATCTTGCTGTCATTTATGTCATAGAGTGTTCTGCCTATGTGTTCCCCTAAGCATTTTCTAGTGTCTGACCTTTCATTTAGATCTTTAATCTATTTTGAGTTTATTTTTGTGTATGGTGTTAGGGAATGTTCTTATTTCATTCTTTTACATGAAGCTGTCCAGTTATCTGAGCACCACTTATTGAAGAGGCTGTATTTTCTCCACTGTATATTCTTGCCTCCTTTATCAACATTAAGGTGCCCATGTGTGCATTGGTTTATCTCTGGGCTTTCTATCCTGTTCCACTGATGTATATTTCTGTTTTTGTGCCAGTACCATACTGTCTTCATTACCGTAGCTTTGTAGTATAGTTTGAAGTCAAGGAGCCTGATACCTTCAGCTCCGTTTTTCTTTCTCAAGACTGTTTTGGATATTCGGAGTCTCTTGTGTTGCCATACAAATTGTGAACATTTTTGGTTTTGTTCTGTGAAAAATGCCAGTGGTAGTTTGATACGGATTGCATTGAATCTGTAGATTGCTTTGTGTAGTAGAGTCATTTTCACAATGTTGATTCTTCCATTCCAAGAACATGGTATATCTCTCCATCTGTTTGTATCATCTTTAATTTCTTTCATTAGTGTCTTATAATTTTCTGCATACAGGTCTTTTGTCTCCTTAGGTAAGTTTATTCCTAGATATTTTATTCTTTTTGTTGCAATGGTAAGTGGGAGTGTTTTCTTAATTTCACTTTCAGAATTTTCATCATTAATGTATAAGAATGCAAGAGATTTCTGTGCATTAATTTTGTATCCTGCTACTTTACCAAATTTATTGATTAGCTCTAGTAGTTTTCTGGTAGCATCTTTAGAATTCTCTATGTATAGTATCATGTCATCTGCAAATAGTGACAGCTTTACTTCTTCTTTTCTGATTTGGATTCCTTTTATTTCTTTTTCTTCTCTGATTGCTGTGGCTAAAACTTGCAAAGCTCTGTTGAATAATAGTGATGCGAGTGGGCAAGCTTGTCTTGTTCCTGACCTTAGTGTAAATGGTTTCATCTTTTCACCATTGAGGACGATATTGGCTGTGATTTTGTCATATATGGCGTTTAATATTTTGAGGAAATTTTGAGGAAATATGCCTACTTTCTGGAGGGTTTTTATCATAAATGGGTGTTGACTTTGTTGAAAGCTTTCTTTGCATCTATTGGGATGATCATATGGTTTTTCTCCTTCAATTTGTTAATATGGTGCATCACATTGATTGATTTGTTTATATTAAAGAATCCTTGCATTCCTGGGATAAACCCCACTTGATCATGGTGTATGATTCTTTTAATGTGCTATTGGATTCTGTTTGCTAATATTCTGTTGAGGATTTTTGCATCTATTTTCATCAGTGATACTGGTCTGTAGTTTTCTATTTTTGTGACATCTTTGTCTTGCTTTGGTATCAGGGTGATGGTAGCCTCGTAGAATGAGTTTGGGAGTGTTCCTCCCTCTGCTATATTTTGGAAGAGTTTGAGAGAATAGGTGTTAGCTCTTCTCTAAATGTTTGATAGAATTCACCTTTGAAGCTGTCTGGTCATGGGCTTTTGTTTGTTGGAAGATTTTTAATCACAGTTTCAATTTCAGTGCTTGTCATCGGTCTTTTTATTTTCTATTTCTTCATGGTTCATTCTCGGAAGGTTGTACATTTCTAAGAATTTGTCCATTTCTTCCAGGTTTTCCATTTGATTGGCATAGAGTTGCTTGTAGTAATCTCTCATGACCCTTTGTATTTCTGCAGTGTCAGTTGTTACTTCTCCTTTTTCATTTGTAATTCTATTTTTTTGAGTCTTCTTCCCTTTTTTCTTGATGAGTCTGACTAATGGTTTATCAATTTTTTTATCTTTTCAAAGAACCAGCTTTTAGTTTTATTGATCTTTGCTATCATTTTGTTCATTTCTTTCTGATCTGATCCTTATGATTTCTTTTCTTCTGCTAACTTTGGGGGTTTTTTTTGTTGTTGTTGTTCTTCTTCTTTCTCTAATTGCTTTAGGTGTTAGCTTAGGTTGTTTATTTGAGATGTTTCTTGTTTCTTAAGGTAGGATTGTATTGCTATAAACTTCCCTCTAGAACTGCTTTTGCTGCATCCCATAGATTTTGGATCGTTGTGTTTTCATTGTCATTTGTTTCTAGGTATTTTTTGATTTCCTCTTTGATTTCTTCATTGATCTCTTGGTTGTTAAGTAGTGTATTGTTTAGCCTTCATGTGTTTTTATTTTTTACAGATTTTTTCCTATAATTGATATCTAGTCTCATAGCATTGTTGTCAGAAAAGATACTTGATATGATTTCTATTTTCTTAAATTTACCAAGGGTTGATTTCTGACCCAAGATATGATCTATCCTGGAAAATGTTCCATGAGCACTTGAGAAGAATGTGTATTCTGTTGTTTTGGATGGAATGTCCTATAAATATTAATTAAGTCCATCTTGTTTCATGTATCATTTAAAGCTTGTGTGTCCTTATTTATTTTCATTTTGGATGATCTGTCCATTGGTGAAAGTGGGATGTTTAAGTCTCCTACTATGATTGTGTTACTTTCAATTTCCCCTTTTATGGCTGTTAGCATTTGCCTTATGTATTGAGGTGCTCCTATTTTGGATGCATAAATATTTACAATTGTTATATCTTCTTCTTGGATTGATCCCTTGATCATTATGTAGTATCCTTTATTTTTTCTCTTGTAATAGTCTTTGTTTTAAAGTCTATTTTGTCTGATATGAGAATGCTACTCCCTCTTTCTTTTGATTTCCATTTGCATGGAATATCTTTATCCATCCACTCACTTTCAGTCTGTATGTGTCCCTAGGTCTGAAGTCGGTCTCTTGTAGACAGCATATGTACAGGTCTTGTTTTTGTATCCATTCAGCCAGTCTATGTCTTTTGTTTGGAGCATTTAATCAATTTACATTTAAGGTACTTATCGATATGTAAGTTCCTATTACCATCTTCTTAATTGTTTTGGGTTTATTATTGTAGGTGTTTTCCTTCACTTGTGTTTCCTACATAGAGAAGTTCCTTTAGCATTTGTTGTAAAGCTCGTTTGGTGGTGCTGAATTCTCTTAGCTTTTGCTTGTCTGTAAAGGTTTTATTATCTGTGAAATCTGAATGAGATCCTTGCTGTGTAGAGTAATCTTGGTTGTAGGTTTTTTCCCTCATCACTTTAAATATGTCCTGCCACTCCCTTCTGGATTGCAGAGTTTCTGCTGAAAGTTCAGTTGTTATCCTTATGGGGATTCCCTAGTGTGTTATTTTTCTCTTGCTGTGTTTAATATTTTTTCTTTGTATTTAATTTTTGATAGTTTGATTAATATGTGTCTTGGCATGTTTCTCCTTGGATTTATCCTGTATGTGCCTCTCTGTGCTTCCTGGACTTGATTAACTATTTCCTTTCCCATATTAGGGAAGTTTTCAACTATAATCTCTTCAAATATTTTCTTAGTCCCTTTCTTTTTCTCTTCTTCCTCTGAGACCCCTGTAATTCGAATGTTGGTGTGTTTAATGTTGTCCCAGAGGTCTCTGAGACTTTCCTCAATTCTATTCATTCTTTTTTCTTTATTCTGCTCTGCAGTAGTTATTTCCACTATTTTATTTTCCAGGTCAGTTATCCGTTCTTCTGCCTCAGTTATTCTGCTACTGATGTCTTCTAGAGAATTTTAATTTCATTTACTGTGTTGTTCATCACTGTTTGTTTGCTCTTTAGTTCTTCTAGCTACTTGTTAAATGTTTATTGTATTTTCTCCATTCTATTATTTGCAAGATTTTGTATCATCTTTACTATCATTATTCTGAATTCTTTTTCAGGTAAACTGTCTATTTCCTCTTCATTTGTTACATCTGGTGGGTTTTTGCCTTGCTCCTTCATCTGCCGTATGTTTCTCTGTCTTCTCATTTTGCTTAACTTACTCTTTTTCGCAGGCTGCAGGTTTGTAGTTCCCATTGTTTTTGGTGTCTGTCCTCTGGGCCTAAGGCTAGTTCAGTGCATTGTGTAGGGTTCCTGGTGGAGGGAACTAGTGCCTGTGTTCTTGTGAATTAGGCTGGATCCTGTCTTTCTGGTGTACAGGTCCACATCTAGTGCTTTGTTTTGGGTTGTCTGTGGCCATATTATGATTTTAGGCAGCCTCTGTGCTAATGGATGCGGTTGTGTTCCTGTCTTGCTACTTGTTTGGCATAGGGTGTCCTGCACTGTAGCTTGATGGTCAATGAGTGGAGCTGCGTCTTGGCATTGAGATGGATATCTCTGGGAGATTTCGCCAATGAGTGGATCTGGGCAGTCTCTTGTGGACCAGTGTCCTGAACTTGGCTCTACCACCTCAGAGGCACAGCCTTGATTCCTGGCTTGAGCACCAAGAGCCAGTCATCCACGTGGCTCAGAATAAAAGGGGGAAAAGAAAGAAAGAAAGAAAGAAAGAAGAAAATATAGTAAAATAAAGTAAAATAAAATAGTTATTAAAATAAAAAATAATTATTAAAAAATTTTTATGTAATAAAAAAATTAAAAAAAAAGAAAGAAAGAAAGAAGAGAGCAACCAACCAAAAAACAATTCCACCAATGATAGCAAGTGCTAAAAACTATACTTAAAGAAAAAAAGAAAAGAAAGAAAGAAAAAAAAAAAAACGGACAGACAGAACTCTAGGACAAATGGTAAAAGCAAAGTTATACAGATAAAATCACACAGAGAAGTATACACATACAAACTCACAAAAAGAGAAAAAGTGAAAAAAATATATATATCGCAGCTCCCAAAGTCCACCTCCTTGATTTGGGATGATTCGTTGTCTCTATTCAGGTATTCCACAGATGCAGGGTACATGAAGTTGATTGTGGAGATTTAGTCTGCTGCTGTTGATGCTGCTGGGAGAGATTTCCCTTTCTCTTCTTTTTCGCACAGCTCCTGGGATTCACCTTTGGATTTGGACCCGCCCCTGTGTGTAGGTCGCCTAAGGGTGCCTGTTCCTGCCCAGACAGGACGGGATTAAAGGAGCAGCTGATTCGGGGGCTCTGGCTCACTCAGGCCAGGGGGAGGGAGGGGCACGTATGTGGGGCAAGCCTGTGGCGGCAGAGGCCAGCATGACATTGTACCAGCCTGAGGCACGCCGTGCGTTCTCCCGGGGAAGTTGTCCCTGGATCACGGGACCCTGGCAGTGGTGGACTGCACTAGTTCCTGGGAGGGGAGCTGTGGAGAGTGACCTGTGCTCGCACACAGGCGTCTTGGTGGCGGCGGCAGCAGCCTTAGCATTTCATGCCCGTCTCTGTTGTCTGCGCTGATAGCCGCAGCTCACGCCTGTCTCTGGAGCTCCTTTAAGCAGTGCTCCTAATTCCCTCTCCTCGCACAGCAGGAAACAAAGAGGCAAGATAAAGTCTCTTGCCTCTTCGGCAGTTCCAGACTTTTTCCCGGACTCCCTCCTGTGTAGCTGTGGCGCACTAACCCCTTCAGACTGTGTTCATGTAGCCAGTCCTCTCCCTGGAATCCAACCTCCGAAGCCCGAGCCTCGGCTCCCAGCCCCCGCCTGACCCGACGGGTGAGCAGACAAACCTCTCGGGCTGGTGAGTGCCGGTCGGCACCGATCCTCTGTGCGGGAATCTCTCCTCTGTGCGGGAATCTCTCCTCTGTGCGGGAATCTCTCCACTTTGCCCTCCGCACCCCTGTTGCTGTGCTCTCCTCCGCAGTTCTGAAGCTCCCCCCCTCCACCACCCACAGTCTCCGCCCGCGAAAGGGCTTCCTAGTGTGTGGAAACCTTTCTTCCTTCACAGCTCCCTCCCACTGGTGCAGGTCCCATCCGTATTCTTTGTCTCTGCTTTTTCTTTTTTTCTTTTGCCCTACCCAGGATTTGTGGGGAGCCTCTTGGCTTTTGGGAGGTCTGAGATCTTCTGCCAGCGTTCAGTAAGTGTTCTGTAGGAGTTGTTCCACATGCAGTTGTATTTCTGATGTATATTTGAGGAGGAAGGTGATCTCCACGTCTTACTCTTCCACCATCATGAAGCTCCCGCAATTTCTTTCTAAACTGACTTTCTCTCTTAAATAACCAACTAGTGTCAGTTTTCGAAAGCTAAGATGTTTGTATTAAACTATTTCAGCTCCTTTTGGAAATGTCTCTGGCTTTTATAGACTGATGAGATGAGATGCATGTGAAGATTATTTCTCTGTTCTTTGAGAAACCAGAGGTGAATATTATGTGACCATGTTAATACTTCCTATGGAATCATGTTGGATATATATTCTGAAATTAACCTTAGGAAGAATTCTGCTTTTTGATTTTGTCTTTTTCTTTTTTCAGACAATGGTAAGTAGGTCCTGGGGTAGGGGGACTTTCAGTTTCTCTCAGAAATGTTAGTAGATGTGCAACAGTGAAGTGGTAAGCTCACACAGGAGACACTTTTTCACCAGAAGAAGATCGACATATGGTGGGTTTACTGCCGCAAACTAGCTGGCCCACAATTGGAATAGCCCCTACTTAAGACCAGAAACTCTTTGATGTTACGGCTTCCACAGTAATTAATAGCAATTATTTGTTTACTTGTCTATCTTTGCAAGAACGTGGTGAGAACCCTCATGAAGATGGACTGTGTCATATTCAGAATCACCATCCTTATGAAGACCAAAGTATCTTAAGATGTTCAGCCTGCAGCTGTTTAGGGGAAAAGTTAACCACTGGCTGAGATGTGAGCACCATTAATCTGTATACGGCAGGCTAGAACAAATATCTGAATTGGAAATGAAGTTCTGAATCTTGGTCCACCTACTTCCTCTTTGAGAAAGATTTTTAAGTACCAGGAAGAAAGTTAGTATGAAATAGCTCTTTCACTATTAATATTTCATTTAAGCCTTATAATAATCCAGGTAAGAGGTAGTGTTCTTGTTTTTATAAATGAAAAAATAAATAGAGAGGTCACATATTTTGACCAGATTATTCAAAATCACAAAGCCTTGTCTTTAACAAACTCAGGTATTTGATTCATTATAAATATAAATATATTTACTTCACCAGGTTATTTCTGATGTACTTCATCTCTAAATATTAGTTAAAACTGCTGCCTTGATTACCTTGGAGGACTGCTCTATAAAGGAAATGATATAATGCAGTGAAAGTTCCTTGAACATGCAATCATGCCTCAGAAATAAGTATTATTACACATGGATAATGGGGATAAAAAAGGGATTTGGCACTTGTAGAACTGCCTGCTCACCTCAGAATTGTTTCTTTGGTATAGGGTTGTCTTTTACGTAAAGCTGCATATACCTGGTTTTAAGAGAATATTAAGTGCTGTTGTTACGTGCTTAGATGGTGTGTAAGTAGACTGTGTTTTGTCATTTTGGGGGTTACTTTCTTTCATTCCTTCACCAAGCAAGCATTATAAATGGTGTCCTTAGCTCAACACCCTACCACTATCTCCTTTTTTTCTTTAGAGAAGGTTGCTGACAAATACCAAAAACGTATAGTGAGTGAAGTGAGATATATACAAGACTGGGGAAGTGCCAAGAAAGTGAAATATGATAGAAACAGGAGAAAGCTATTAACAAGTGTCAGACCTCACACAGAAGCAGATTCTTTCAGCATTAGCCACTTCTTCTCTCCTCCCCATAGCTGCAGTTTTACAAAATTGAGTTTCAGTGTCTCTGACAGGTGAGTAGAACGACACATACATAATGACACATGTATTATTATTATTACTACTATCATTATTATTTTAGTTTTGTAGGTGTGAGCTTGTCAATGAGACATTTCAAGTCTTTGGGATTCTCCATATAGACAACTTCTGGAGGCCTGGGTTCCATGGTTTACAGAGGAGGAATCCCTACTTTTTTCCTCCTTCTGTTCCTCTTCCTTCTCTGCTCTTTCTCTCCCTTCACTACTCCCCACTTCCCGTTTTTTCCTAAGGTCAATGCTTCTCTCTCTTTCTATTAGTTAAGCTGAGCTGAGCATGACTTCTCTTAAAAATTCAATGGGCCATGGAAGGGTTAGAAAAAGCAAAACTAAGAAACTAATTTAGGCTCAAGGGAGAGAAGTTAAGTGGCCACTCCCACCCCTGACCATCTTATTTTTTTCTAAATTGTCCCAGCCAAGTCAGTGCGTGAGGGAAGAGAACAGGAATTTGAGAGTTCCTCAAATGAAGGAAAGGAACCAAATGAAGATGAAGACCCAACTTTCTTTTTCTTTTCTTTTCTTTTTAACTGAACTCCTGAGAAGTAGAGCATGGCAGATGGAGTGCAGGAGGGTGATAAACCTCAAAATCCATGTGCCTGGCTTTTCCATGTTCACTTTCACCACCCACAGTCACACGTCATATGTACCCAAAGTTAAGAAGTATTGTTCGTATTTTTTTACATAAACTATTTTTCTATTTTTAATTATGTGAATTATATAAAAACATTTTCTGTTTTCTCTTAAGTGAATCAGACTAAGTACAAATTATAAATCAGTCCTTATATATTGACTGACATATGTGATATTGTAATTAATAATAAGAAGTACAGGGCTTCCCTGGTGATGCAGTGGTTAGGATCTGCCTGCCAAAAAAAAAGAATCCACCTGCCATTGCAGGGGACACATGTTCAAACCCTGGTCCAGGAAGATCCCACATGCCGCGGAGCAACTAAGCCCATGCACCACAACTACTGAGCCTGCTTTCTAGAGCCCATGAACCACATCTACTGAGCCTGTGTGCCATAACTACTGAATCCCATACCTAGTGCCTGTGCTCCGCAACAGGAGAAGCCACCGCAATGAGAAACCCACACAGTACAATGAAGAGTAGCCCCAGCTTGCAGCAACTAGAGAAAGCCCGCACGCAGCAATGAAGACCCAATGCAGCCAAAACAAACAAACAAATATATAAACAAACAAATAAGTAAATATAATTTTTTAAAGAAGTATATATTTGGTTTTTGACCTCATTTCTGGCACTAAACTCCTAAAACCCTTGAAATTTCTTAACTGTTGAGAGCAATTAAGGTGTCTTTTATTATATTAATGAGATGGCTTTTGGAAAATATCTAAGGCTGGAGGCTGGTTGCTAGGAGAACCAACGATTATGATTAGAAGGTTGGAACTTTCAGTCCCCCCTCCCCCAACTTCTGGGAAGGGGAGAGGGGCTGGAGATTGAGTTCAATTTCCAATGGCTAATGATTTAATGAATCTTGCCTTTGTAATGAAGCCTCTATAAAATCTCAAAAGAACAGAGTCTGGAGAGCTTCTGGGTTGGTGAACACATGGAGATTTGGGGAGAGTGGGGTGCCTGGAGAGGGCATGGAAGCTCCACATTCTTTCCCTGTACCTTGTCCTATGCATCACTTCCATCTGGCTGTCCCTGAAATATATTCTTTTTAACAAACCAGTAATCTAGTATGTCAAGTGCTTCTCTGAGTTCTGTGAGCTGCTGTGGCAAATAAATCAAAGCCAAGGAGAGGGCTGTTGGAACTCCAACCTACAGCTGGTCAGTCAGAAGCACAAATGATAATCTGGGTATATCTGAAGTGAAGAGCAGTCTTGTATGACTGAACCCTTAACCTCTGGAATCTGACACTATCTTTAGCTAGATGGTGTCAAAATTCAGTTGAATTGTAGGACACGCAGTTGGCAACAGAGATTTGCTTGGTGGTTGGGGAAATCCCTCCTCCCCCAATATACATGTTGGAATTAAAATCAGAACCCTCTTAATATGGTTAGGGACCAGCCTCTGTCTTATCACCAATAGGAAGCTTGCATGAGGGTCAAAGGTCATCATCAATGTATACCCCCAGCCTCTTCCCCATCTTCCCCACAATTTTCAGGCTGAGGTTATGGCAAATGATAATTTAGAACATATTGTCCAACCAAAAGGAAAAGGTCAGAAAGTGGAAGAGGGTTTTTGTTGTTGTTGTTGTTTTTGTTTTGAGTCAGGCTCTGACTTCCTGTGTGAATGTTTGTGCCACTTAAAATGATAAGGGTAGCATCATATAACCTATACACAGCAAACTAGGTTGCGTTCTGAAAAACACTTTTTCTTAATGAATGTGTGTATTTAGGCTTGGTTTACAAGGGCCTATGGGTCCCTGTCTTTGTTTTTATCATTATACTCTGCTGGGAAGAATAGATGTTGGCACAAATAAGGCTAATGTGAAAGGCTCTGTCCCCTTCCACTCTATATCCCTCACCTGAGAAAAGGCACCACACATGTTCACTCAAAAAGGGGTGTGAAAAAATAAGGTGTAGGCTTACCTTCTGGAGTAGTTTTGAAAGTCAAAACCAACATTTTTTGGTACGGGACAACTTGGAGATCTGGGAGCAGGGCTGTCCAGTGAAACTCTGGGGTGTGACCTCCTTGGGAAAAGCTGTGAATTGGCCCAGGCTCTACAGTGAGCCACTGAGCACTCCAGCGAGCTGTGGGGTGATTTTGCTAGCCCAGTGGGTCCAAATGGCAAAGCATTGAGCCAAAGAGGATTATTCTTAAACCTTAAGCTCTTTTGGAGTTTGCATTGCTAGCCTTCAGACTTGCAAGCCTCCTTGTGCCTGTGCTCTGTCACCTCCTTCTTCTTTCTGATTTCTCCCTTTTGAAATGGGCATAACTATCTTATGCCTGTCCCAACGTTGTATTTTGCACATAACTTGTTTGGTTTCACAAGTTTGTAGCGGGGAGAGAATTTTACCTGGAGCCTCACCCATATCTGATTTAGATGAAATTTAGATGAGACTTTGGCTCTAGATTTTAGAACTAATGCTGGAACATGTTAAGAACTTTGGGGCTGTTGGGATGAAATGCATGTATTTTTATGTGAGAAGGAGATGAATTTCGGAAGGACCAAGGCCAGAATGCTATGGACTGAATATTTGTGTACCCCCAAATTCATATGTTGAAGCCCTAATGTGACAATATTTGGAGGTGGGGACTTTGGGAAGTAATTAGATTATTAGAGTGGAACTCTCATGATGGAATCAATGTCTTTATAAGAAGAGGAAGAGGGAGAGAGAGAAATCTTTATCATGTGAAGATAGGAGAGAAGATAGTTGTCTATAAGCCAGGAAGCCTGTCCTCACCAGACACCAGATCTGCCATCATCTTGACTTGGACTTCCCAGCCACCAGAACTGTGAGAAACAAATGTTTGCTGTTTAAGCCACCCAGTCTATGGTGTTTGTCATAGCAGCCCTTGCTGACTAAGATACACAGCATGTTCATTTTTTACCCCAAGAGCTTTGAAATTGAAAATGGACAATTTAACAGAAATCACATCTATGCATGTACCATTCTCTTGCAACAGGATTCTGAATTCATGGCACAGTGATTTACAGTAAGTAGAGAAAAACTCACTTGAAATTGCAGTAAAACTTAGGTAGCAGAGTTCCATTACCATGAGAGTGTTTCTCTCTCTATTGCGTAGACTCCTGCACCAATGAGTTCAAGCTAAGTCATAGACTGTAGCATTTTGTGACTACAGGGACACAGCTGGTAACCACAGATGGCTACATTCTGCACAGGTAGCAGTTTGCTTTCAGTGGGGTATAGTGGTGGGGAGATGTGGGCCTAGTCAAAGCTAGTGGTTTGCATCACATAGTTCGATCTAGACTTCCAAGAGAATTGTTCATAATCATAAACCCTACTACTGTTGGGTCAACAGCGTAATCTCTGTAGGCAAAATGTAGCACTTAGACAAGGCTAAGACCAAATGCTGTGCTTTTACAAGGATACCTGAGGTAAACCCAAAGCAATGGTTTCCAAACATTTTCTAGACCCCATTCCACACATAATCAAATAGAATCATAATGTCAAGGAATAGGGTCCAGAAATCTTAAAAGGACCCAGCCTTGCTCTAGGTCCAATTTATTGAATGTTTTTAAATTAAAAATTTTTTTTTCTTAGTTTCCAAGGATATTTAATAAACTGCTTCCTAACCTGCTTTCAAATCACTGCTTTCCTGTAAAGACCTTTCCTCTAACTTCATGGCTTACAGTAGTTTAATTCAGTTCAACACACATTTATTAAATACATATGTGCTTTTCCTGAAGAAAGCTGTGTTTAGCTTTGATGAAAGAGAACTGGGCATTTCCTAGTTTTCTGTGGAGCAGGGAGGTATCCCAGTCGAGTCAGTGTAAGTATAAAGCAGTGGGAATTAAGACCTTGTTACACGCACATATTTTATAAAGAAGCATTTCTACTGTTACCTATTGTTTCCACTCCAGCTCCCTCTAGATGGAGCCTATGCTGGATGATGAGTGGAAGTATAAAATGTACACCATTCTTCCCAAAAGGAATTTAAGAAAAACAATACTCCATTGTTCCAAGGAATCCATCTCATTTGATGATGAGAAAGAAAAAAAAAAAAACACAAAAATAATAACACTCAATCTTGTTCCTGTAAAAGGAATATATTGTTTTGATTCTATTTACTTTGTAATGGTGAATATATTCCAATAACAACCATTTCAGAAATGCAGTAAAATTACACCCCACATATATTTATTTGTTTGTTTGTTTTTTACTTCAACTGGTCATTGCTTATGTTATGTCTATAAATATATTGAAGAACTCATTCATTCATTCAATGATTCATTTACTCATTTATTCATTCATTTATAAAATGCCTACCCAACTGTGAGCCAGATATTGTACTAGACACCGGGGATACAACAGTGAACAAAATAGACAAAAATCTGACTTTAGGGCTTTACATTCTAGAAGGAGAACTGATCATGAACAAGAAGAAGGCCATTGGCATGTCAGGGTGAGAGGCCCGGGAAAGATCTCATGGAGAGGGCAACTTCTGAGTAAAAACCTGAAGGAAGTAAGGAAACTGCATTGGAGATAATGGGAGAGCATTCCTGATGGAGGCAACAGAATGTTCTATGGTAGGAGCTGGCTGGTGTTAATTTTGAGAAGTAGTGAGGATGAACGGGGGTGAGCCAGGTTTGGACCAGCAGAAGATGAGCTGAGGACAATGATGGTGATGGATTAGAGCAGATCACAGAGGGCCTTATAGACCATAATAAGACTCTGGTTTTACACTGAGTGATATGGAAAATCACTGGAGGGTTTTGAGCAGAATAGTGAAATGACAGGACATATATCAAGAAAATCACCCTGTGTGATACTGTGATTTATGATAAAAGAAATATGTATTCTTTGGTCTTCATCGCCTTTTCTGGCACCGCGCTCCTAAAGCCTTTGGAATTTCCTAAGTGATGAGAGCAATAAATGTGTCTTCTGTTATGTTAATATGGTGACTTTGGGACCATATCTAAGGATGGGGGCTGGTTGCCAGGAGAACCAATCAAGTGATCAGACAGTTGGAATTTTCAGTCCTACCCCTGACCTCCATGAAGGGGAGAGGGGTTAGATGTTAAATTAATCATCACTGGCCAATGGGTTCATCAATCATGCTTATGTAGTGAAGCCTAAAGGATGGGGTTCAGAGAGCTTCCAGGTTGGTGAACACATTCATATAACAGGATAATGACACACACCAACTCCATAGGGACAGAAACTGCTGTGCTAGGGGCCCTCCCCAACCTCACCCAAGATATCTCTTCATCTGGCTGTTCATCTGTATCCTTTATCATATCCTTTAATAAACTGGTAAACACGAGTATTTCCCTGAGTTTGTGAGCTGCTCTAACAAATAATCAAATTCATGGGGGAAGAGGTCATGGGAACCTCTGATTTGTAGCCAAGTAGAACAGAAGTTGTGGGTAGCCTGGGAATCTACCATTTGCGATTAGCATCTGAAGTGGCAGGGCAGTCTCATGGGACTGAGCCCTTACCCCATGAGATCTGACACTATCTCCCAGTTGTTTCATAATTGAGTTAAATTGTGGGACACCCAGCTGCTGTCACAGAGAATTGCTTGGAGTGGGAAAACCTCCACACATTGGGTGACCAGAAGTATCAGAAGTGTTGTGACTGTGACAGTAGTGTGAGATATAAGGAGAAACACAGGGGATGGGATTTGTCCAACTCACCTTGGTTTCTGTATTAAAAATGGACTGAAGGAAGGAGAAGGGCAAGAACAAAAGCAGAGAGATCTGCTCCCGGAGCAGGTGCAATTATAAGCTATTGTAATAAGCGGCACCACGATAATCCAGGTGAGAGATGATGGTTTGATACAGGTATTGAGGTGTGGCAAAAAGTGGTTAAGTTCTAAATAAAAATTGAAGAAAGGGCTGGCAGGATTTGTTGATGAACACTGAGAAGAAAAGCGTCATGAATGTCACAGGTTTTTGGCTTGAAATTTCCATTCACCAAGATGAAAAAAAGCACAAGTGCTTGATTTGGAGCATGATGATTTTGTGATGCCTATTACAAGCAGAGGTGTCAACCAGGAAGTCATACATATGGATCTGGATTTTATGGGAGAGGTCTGGACTGAAGAGAGAAATTCAGGAGTTATCACCAAAGGTGATGTTTAGGTGGTATTCAGAGTCACAAGACTGGCTTACATCATTCAGGAGCAAGTGTAGACAGAGAGAGGCAGAGATTGGAGTGGTACAGTCAGAAGTCTAGGAATGTCTGCAGCCACCAGAAGCTGGAGGAGTCAAGAAATTGAACCTTCCTTAGAGCCTTTGGAGGAAGTGAGACCCTGCTGACACCTTGATTTTGGACTTATGTCCTCCAGAACTGTGAGAGAACAAATTTCTGTTGTTTTAAGCCAACCAGTTTGTGGTAATTTGTTACAGTAGCCACAAGAAATGAATACAGTATCCAAATTGTCTTAAGAAAGTTTCAATAGTGGCTGCTTTTAATTACTCTATTCTTTTCCTCCTTGTAAAACGTTACTTTATTCAGTACTTCAAATAACAATCTCTGTATTTCTAACTTGATTTTGCAAATAAAGTTAAGTAACTGTACCACACAGCACGTTGGGTTTCTTTGTTTATTACATTTTCTTTGGACATGCAATGAACATGGAAAGTGGGTTTCCATGAGCTCTGCTTAGTGCCTTAAATAGCTCCTGTGTGCCTGTGGTGACAGATTGTGAGGTCATCCAGGAAGGAAGGGTAAAACTATTAGCTGACAATCGAGAAATGGAAAGCTTCAGTATTGTTGACTCCTGTTTTGCATTCCCGTGGAATAATAGCCATTCCAGAGCCATCAACAGAAAACAAGATGGCTGGGGGAGACCTTCAAGATGGCAGAGGAGTAAGACATGGAGATCGCCTTCCTCCCCACAAATATATCTACATGTGGAACAACTCTTACAGAACACCTATTGAGTGCTGGCAGAAGACCTCAGGCTTCCCAAAAGGCAAGAAACTCCCCACGTACCTAGGTAGGGCAAATGAAAAAAGAAAAAAAAGAGACAAAAGAATAGGGATGGGACCTGTACCTCTGGAAGGGAGCTGTGAAGGAGGAAAAGTTTCAACACACTAGGAAGCCCCTTCACTGGCGGAGACAGGGGGTGGACAGGGAGACAGCTTCAGAGCCACAGAGGAGAGCACAGAAACAGGGGTGCAGAGGGCAAAGTGGAGAGATTCCCACACAGAGGATCAGTGCCAAACAGCACTCACCAGCCTGAGAGGCTTGTCTGCTCACCTGCTGGAATGGCTGGGGGGTGGGAGCTGAGGTTCTTGCTTCGGTGGTCAGATCCCAGGGAGAAGACTGGGGTTGGTTGCATGAACACAGCCTGAAGGGGGCTATTGCACCACAGCTAGCCATGAGGGAGTCCGGGAAAAAGACTGGACCGCCTAAGAGGCAAGAGACCATTGTTTCAGGGTGCGCAAGTAGAGGAGATTCAGACCAACGCCTAAATGAGCTCCAGGGATGGGTGCACGCCACAGCTATCATCGTGGACACCAGAGACTGACATGAAATGCTAAGGCTGCTGCTGCAGCCACAAAGAATCCCATACACAAGTGCAGGTCACTATCCATACCTCCCCTCCTGGGAGCCTGTGCAGCCTGCCACTGCCAGGGTCCCATTAACCAGGGACAACTTCCTTGGGAGAACAGACAGCGCGTCTCAGGCTGGTGCAACATCATGGCAGTCTCTGTCGCTGCAGGCTCGCCCCGCATTCTGTACCTCTCCCTCCCCAGGGCCTGAATGAGCCAGAGCCCCTAAATCAGCTGCTATTTTAACCCCTCCCTGTCTAAGCAGGAACAGATGCCCTCAAGCGACCTATGTGCAGAGGCGGGGCCAAATCCAAAGCTGAACCCCAGGAGCTGTGCGAACAAAGAAGAGAAAGAGAAATCATTCCCAGCAGCCTCAGGAGAAGTGGATTAAATCTCCACAATCAACTTGATGTACCCTGCATCTGTGCAATACCTGAATAGAAAAAAAAATAATCCCAAAATTGAGGCAGTGGACTTTGGGAGCACCTGTAGACTTGGGGTTTGCTTTCTGCATCTAATTTGTTTCTGGTTTTATGTTATCTTACTTTAGTATTTAGAGTTTATTATCATTGGTAGTTTTGATTATTGATTTGGTGGCTCTCTTCCTTTTTTATTTATATATATATATTTTTTCTTTTTTTTTCCTTTTTGTGAATGTGTATGTGTATGCTTCTTTGTGTGATTTGTCTGTACAGCTTTGCTTTTACCATTTATCCTAGGGTTCTGTCTGTCCTTTTTTTTCTTTCTTTTTGTATAGACTTTAGTGCTTGCATCATTGGTGGATTTGTTTTGGTTCTTTGGTTGCTCTCTTCTTTCTTTCTTTCCTTTTTCTTATTACTTTTTAATTTTTTCAATTTAAATTTTAATTATTTTATTTTATTTTAATTTAATTTTTCTTTCCTTTTTTTCTCCCTTTTATTCTGAGCCTTGTGGCTGATAGTTTTGGTTCTCAAGCCGGGTGTCAGGCCTGTGCCTCTGAGATGGGAGAGCCGAATTCAGGACACTTGTCCACCAGACACCTCCCTACACAATGTAATATCAAAAGGCAAAAGCTCTTGCAGAGATCTCCAGCTCAACTCAATGACCAGCAAGCTACAGTGCTGGACACGCTATGCCAAACAACTAGCAAGACAGGAGCAAAATCCCACCCATTAGCAGAGAGGCTGCCTAAAATCATAATAAGATCACAGGCACCCCAAAACACACCACCAGACATGATCCTGCACACCAGAAAGACAAGGTCCAGCCTCATCCACCAGAACACAAGCACCAGTCCCATCCACCAGGAAACTTACACAAACCATTGAACCAACCTTAGCCACTGGGGGCAGACACCAAAAACAACAGGAATTAGGAACTTGCAGCCTGTGAAAAGGAGACCCCAAACACAGTAAATTAAGAAAAATGAGAAGACAGAGAAACATACAGCAGATGAAGGAGCAAGGTAAAAGCTGATCAGACCAAAAAAATGAAGAGGAAATAGGCAGTCTACCTGAAAAAGAATTCAGAGTAATGATAGTAAAGATGATCAAAAATCTTGGACATAGAATGGAGAAAACATAAGAAACATTTACAAGGACCTAGAAGAACTAAAGAGCAAACAAACAACGATAAACAACAGAATAAATGAAATTTAAAATTTTCCACAAGGAATCAAGAGTAGAATAACTGAGGCAGAAGAACAGATAAGTGACAAGGAATATAAAATAGTGGAAATAACTACCACAGAACAGAAAAGAAAAAAGAATGAAAAGAATTGAGGACAGCCTTAGAGACATCTGGGACAATATTAAATGCACCAACATTCAACTTATATGGATCCCAGAAGAAGAGAAAAAGAAAGAGACTGAGAAAATATTTGAAGAGATTATAGCTGAAAACTTCCCTAAGACAGGAAAAGAAATAGTCAATCAGGTCCAGGAGGCACAGAGAGTCTTATACAGGATAAATCCAAGGAGAAACATGCCAAAACACACATTAATCAAACTATCAAAAATTAAATACAAAGAAAAAATATTAAAAGCAATGAGGAAAAAACAACAAATCACATACAGGGCAATCCCCATAAGGTTAATAGCTGAACTTTCAGCAGAAACTGCAAGCCAGAAGTGAGTAACAGGACATAATGAAAGTGATGAAAGGGAAAAACCTACAAACAAGGTTACTCTACCCAGCAAGGATCTCATTCAGATTCAATGGAGAAACTAAAACCTTTACAGAAAATCAAAAGCTAAGAGAGTTCGGCACCACCAAACCACCTTTACAACAAATGCTAAAGGAACTTCTCTAGGCAGGAAACAAAAGAGAAGGAAACCCTACAATAACAAACCCAAAACGATTAAGAAAATGGTAATAGGAATATACATATTGATAATTACCTTAAATGTAAATGGATTAAATGCTCCAACCAAAAGACATAGACTGGCTAAATAGATACAAAAATAAGACCCATATATATGCTGTCTCCAAGAGAACCACTTCAAAACTAGGGATGCATATAGACTGAAAGTGAGGGGATGGAAAAAGGTATTCCATGCAAATGGAAATCAAAAGAAAGCTGGAGTAGCAGTTCTCATATCACACAAAAGGGATTTTAAAATAAAGACTATTACAAGAGACAAAGAAGGACAGTACATAATGATCAAGGGATCAATCCAAGAAGAAGATATAAAAATTGTAAATATTTATGCATCCAACATAGGAGCACCTCAATACATAAGGCAAATGCTAGCAGCCATAAAATGTGAACTTGACAGTAACACAATCATAGCAGAGGACTTAAACACCACACTTCCATCAATGGACAGATCATCCAAAATGAAAATAAATAAGGAAATGCAAGTTTTAAATGGTACATTAAACAAGATGGACTTAATTGATATTTATAGGACATTCTAACCCCCAAAACCAGAATTCTCAAGTGCTCATGGAACATTCTCCATGATATATCATATCATGGAGGACAAATCAAGCCTTGTTAAATTTAAGAAAATTGAAATTGTATCAAGCATCCTTGCTGACCACAGTGCTATGAGACTAGATATCAATTACAGGAAAAAATCTGTAAATAATACAAACATATGGAGGCTACACAATATACTAATAAATAACCAAGATATCACTGAAGAAATCAAAGAAAAAATAAAAAAAAAAACCTAGAAACAAAAGAAAAAGAAAATACGACAATCCAAAACCTATGGGATGCAGCAAAAGCAGTTCTAAGAGGGAGGTTTATAGCAATACAATCCTACCTTAAGAAACAAGAAACATCTCAAATAAACAACCTAACTTTGCACCTAAAGCAATTAGAGAAAGAAGAACAAAAATACCCCAAAGTTAGCAGAAGGAAAGAAATCATAAAAATCAGATCAGAAATAAATGAAAAAGAAATGAAGGAAATGATAGCAAAGATCAATAAAACTAAAAGCTGGTTCTTTGAGAAGATAAAAAAAATTGATAAACCATTAGCCAGACTCATCAAGAAAAAAAGAGAGAAGACTCAAATCAATAGAATTACGAATGAAAAAGGAGAAGTAACAACTGACACTGCAGAAATACAAAAGATAATGAGAGATTACTACAAGCAACTCTATGCCAATAAAATGGACAACCTACAAGAAATGGGCAAATTCTTAGAAATGCACAACCTGCCAAGACTGAATCAGGAAGAAATAGAAAATATAAACACACCAATCACAAGCATTGAAATTGAAACTGTGATTAAAAATCTTCCAACAAACAAAAGCCCAGGACCAGTTGGCTTCACGGGCAAATTCTATCAAACATTTAGAGAAAAGCTAACACCTATCCTTCTCAAACTCTTCCAAAATATAGCAGAGGGAGTAACAAGCCCAAATTCATTCTACGAGGCCGCCATCACCCTGATACCAAAAACAGACAAAGATATCACAAAAACAGAAAACTACAGGCCAATATCAGTGATAAACATAGATGAAAAAATCCTCAACAGAATACTAGCAAACAGAATCCAACAGCACATTAAAAGGATCGTACACCATGATCAAGTGGGGTTTGTCCCAGGAATGCAAGGATTCTTCAATATACGCAAATCAATCAATGTGATAAACCATGTTAACAAATTGAAGGATAAAAACCATATGATCATGTCAATAGATGTAGAGAAAGCTTTCAACAAAAGTCAACACTGATTTATGATAAAAACCCTCAGGAAAGTAGGCATAGAGAGAACTTTCCTCAAATAATAAAGGCCATATATGACAAACCCACAGTCAACATCGTTCTCAATGATGAAAAACTGAAACCATTTCTTCTAAGATCAGGAATGAGACAGGTTTTCCACTCTGTCCACTATTATTCAACATAGTTTTGGAAGTTTTAGCCACAGAAATAGGAGAGAAGAAAAAGGAATCCAAATCGTAAAAGATGTAAAACTGTCACTGTTTGCAGATGACATGATACTGTACATAGAGAATCCTATAGATGCTACCAGGCAACTACTAGAACTAATCAATGAATCTGGTAAAGTAGCAGGAGACAAAATTAATGCACAGAGATCTCTTGTATTCCTATACACTAGTGATGAAATATCTGACAGAGAAATTAAGTAAACACTCCCATTTACCATTGCAACAAAATGAATAATATACCTTGGAGTAAACCTACCTCAGGAGACAAAAGACCTGTATGCAGAAAACTATAAGACACTGATGAAAGAAATTAAAGATGATACAAACAGATGGAGAGATATACCATGTTCTTGGATTGGAAGAATCAACATTGTGAAAATGACTCTACTACCCAAAGCAAACTACAGATTCAATGCAATCCCTATCAAACTACCACTGGCATTTTTCACAGAACTAGAACAAAAAATTTCACAATTTGTATGGAAACAACAAAGACCCGGAATAGTGAAAGCAATCTTGTGACAGCAAAACGGAGCTGGAGGAATCAGCCTCCAGGATTTCAGACTGTACTAAAAATCTACAGTAATCAAGACAGTATGGTACTGTTACAAAAACAGAAATATGGATCAATGGAACAGGATAGAAAGCCCAGAACTAAATCCATGCACATATGGTCAACTTATTTTTGATAAAGGAGGCAAGAATATACAATGGAGAAAAGACAGCCCCTTCAATAATTGGTGCTGGAAAAAGTGGACAGCTACCTGTAAAAGAATGAAGTTAGAGCACTCCCTATCACCATACAAAAAATACACTCAAAATGGATTAAAGACCTAAATATAAGTCCAGATAGTATAAAACTCTTAGAGGAAAACATAAGTAGAACACTCTATGACATAAATCACAGCAAGATCCTTTTTGATCTATCTCCTAGAGAAATGGAAATAAAAACAAAAATAAACAAATGGGATTTAATTAAACTTAAAAGCTTTTGCACAGCAAAGGAAACTGTAAATAAGACAAAAAGCCAACCCTCAGAATGGGAGAAAATATTTGCAAATGAAACAACTAACATAGGATTTATCTCCAGAATTTATAAGCAGTTTATGCAGCTCAATATCAGAAAAGCAAAACACCCAGTCCAAAATTGGGCAGCAGACCTAAATAGACATTTCTCCAAAGAAGATATACAGATTGCCAACCAACACATGATAGGATTCTCAACATCACTAATCATTAGAGAAATGTAAATCAAAACTACAATGAGGTATCACCTCACACCACTCAGAATGGCCATCATCAAAAAATTTACAAATAATAAATGCTGCAGAGGGGTGGACAAAAGGGAACCCTCGTGTATTGTTGGTGGGAATGTAAATTGATACAGCCACTATGGAGAACAGTATGGAGGTTCTTTAAAAATCTAAAAATAGAGCTACCATATGACCCAGCAATCCCACTACTGGGCATTTACCCTGAGAAAACCATAATTCAAAAAGAGTTATGTACCACAATGGTCATTACAGCTCTATTTACAGTAGCCAGGACATGGAAGCAACCTAAGTGTCCATTGACAGATGAATGGATAAAGAAGATGTGGCACATATATACAATGGAATATTACTCAACCATAAAAAGAAATGAAATTGAGTTATTTGTAGTGATGTGGATGGACCTAGTGTCGGTCATACAGAGTGAAGTTACTGAGAAAGAGAAAAACAAATACCGTATGCTAACACATATATATGGAATCTAAAAAAAAAATGGTTCTGAAGAACCTAGGGGTAGGACAGGAATAAAGACTCAGGCCTAGAGAATGGACTTGAGGACACAGGGAGTGGGAAGTGTAAGCTGGGATGAAGTGAGAGAGTGGCATGGTCATATATACACTACTAAATGTAAAATAGATAGCTAGTGGGAAGCAGCCACATAGCACAGGAAGATCACCTCGGTGCTTTGTGATCACCTAGGGGGGTGGGATAAAGAGGGTGACAGGGAGATGCAAGAGGGAGGAGATATGGGGATATATGTATATGTATAGCTGATTCACTTTGTTATAAAGCAGAAACTAACACACTATTGTAAAGCACTTATACTCCAATAAAGATGTTAAAAAAACCAAAAACAAACAAACAAACAAACAAAAGATGGCATTTTGATCTATTCCTTTGCTGATAGCTGCTCCTTAAATATAAAATATTTTATTGCCTCCCTTTATTGTCACATCTATAATTCTAGTTTATCACATCATAAGCAATTTACTACACCCTATATTTACTGCTCCTTTAGTTTCAAGGCTACAAATTTAGATTCTAAAATTCCCTTAGATAAATATTCTCTTCCCACTCAGCTTACCTCTTCTTGTTTACTTTTGGAGACCAAAACAGTCTTGATGAAGTTTTCATGGTAGTCGAATTTGGAGGAGAAGCAGGTGTTTCTTGACCTAATGGAGCATTAAAGTACAAGGGATACCTGGATTTTTACCTTTCATGATGTCCTGGGTGAGGACAGAGCTGTGGATAAGGATGGGCACAGACTCAATTATCTGGCTGTTGCCCAAATCTGCTACAAGTTTCTTCAGATATCAGTGTCCTTTGTAAAGGGAGAATGGGGTTTGATGTTCCTCCCCTGAGACAATAACCATGCCCAAGCTGTCTCCTTTATGTCTCAGAGAAAGCTGCATGAATTCAGTAGGAATGGCCTTTGAGGAAGAAGAAAATATGGCTATGGGGTGAGGAATTTCTTGAAAAGGTAGCCAGTTATGGAAAAGGCCAGGTAAGGGAAACGTTATGGGTTATGAACAGTTTAGCAGATGCTGCCAGTAATTTTTCTTAATTTCAGTTGCACATAAAATAAAAAAAAAATTATCCAAAGCCAAAGGTACTCTTATTCCAGTGACAGACAATATTAAATTTAATTCAATGCATCAAATTTTATTGGCCACTAATTCATGTCTAAGACCATGCTAGCACAGTGGGGGATACAGAGATGAAAGCACTTGGTTCTTGCCCTCAGCAGAGCTTCCAGTCTATTGGGACAGGGTGAACTATTGGTGGTAGATTACAGAAAAAAACAAAACAACAACAAAAAACCCCACTATGTACAGCAGTTGATTATTCTATCAACAAAACAAAAAGCCCACTCTTTGTCCTCTCCAGTGTGGACTCTTTCCTGATTCTTCTACCAGAGGTGAACTCTTCCCTCTCTTTTGATAACATACAATCTAGCACATATTTGAGGAATTCATTTTGGTATAAAATTGCAAGCTGGGAGTCTGTTTCTTAGGAGTAAGGACTATGTTGATACTAGCCCTCTTGGCCAGGGTTCAATGCAATGATTTGGGCATAGTACATTGTCCCCAAAAAATGACCATTCAATTGAATTGAGTCTCTTTGTGCTTTAACATCTTGCCTGATAAAGTGGTAAGTTCTTCCAAGACCAAGAGGCTTATGAAAGAGGCAGGGCAGGAGCATGCTGCTGAGACACTTAGAGACTCCAACTTTCCCCATTACTGCTTTTGAGCAGTGATTGCTCACTCCCTCTCAACCATTATGGCCCATTGTCCCCAAGCACTTTCAGAGCTCTGATCCTCTCTAGACGATCACTTTCATCAGGCTGCCAGCACCTTCACATCATGGAGGAATGACTCATCTCCTAGTCAACTACTGATTTCAGGTGAGAACCAAGAATACTGCCAAAGGATTCATACCAAACTTTTATTCTTATGAAAGTCTGTGATCATTCTAATGCCTCTTGAGAGCAGTTACATTTTTCTCTTTTAACATCTCATTTAAATGACAGAAGGGCTCAAATTTCATTTATCTACTTATTAATTAAATGAATGGAATACTCCCTGTTCACAACATGTGGTTCCAGAGAAGCTGTGTTATACATTTCACCACAATTTTCTAGTTTTCTCCCCCTTCTATTTTTGCTGTTTTTCAAGCTGAAATTTCTTCTTGCTGAGAAGGAAATATTGCTGTTAAAGATGAGAACTGATGTCTGAAGCCAGAACAAATGGAAGCTCACAGCTCCGACAGAGCAGTATTTGCCAATCTGTATGCACAGAAGTCACCCATGAGATGCTGCACACAAAGAAAGTTCAGTGGTCAAATATGTTTGGGAAGCACTGCTGAGTACCACACATTTTTGGAAATTTACACTGCATGATAACACATAAAAGTCTCTTAGAAGTCCTATAGTAAAGAAAGCAATTTGACTCTGTTTAATCCAGTGTCCCTCAAATTCATTTGATTATAGGACAGTTCTCTTTGTAACTGGGACATGAAGTGGAATTGCTATCTTGAGAAACACATTTTGAAAAATTTGATCCAGTGACCTGCTTTCCTTGGGACTGACTGAAATAATTTGCAGTCTTGAATATTGTGTTTGTGCTCATATTAATGAAAAGTTAAACAAGTTCTTGATCAGAAATATAACCCCCTTATTATGACACAGCTTTTTGAAAAAGTAATATTTGATTTATACCATCAATTTTTACCTTCTTTTTCCATTTACAAAAATAATCTGACTATGAAGATGGTCTGTATTTCTATGAAAAAAGCATCTTTTAATTAATCATCTCAGATATGTTGTAGACAGGATGCAAGTTCTTGATATTTAATGCAAATATTTTAAAATGCAAAGTCCTTTACTACATTTTCTTTTTCTTTCTATTCTTTTCCACTAGGTTTTAACATTTCTGCATATTTATTTGAAACATTAAAAAAGGCTAAGCTGGGATGAAGTGAGAGAGTAGCATGGAGATATATACCCTACCAAACGTAAAATAGCTAGTGGGAAGCAGCTGCATAGCACAGGGTGATCAGCTCAATGCTTTGTGACCACCTAGAGGGGTGGGGTAGAGAGGGTGGGAGGGAGACTCAAGAGGGAGGAGATATGGGGATATATGTATATGTATAGCTGATTCACTTTGTTATAAAGCAGAAACTAACACACCATTGTAAAGCAATTATACTCCAATAAAGATGTTAAAAAAATCATTTTAATGAAACTTTTCATTCACTGATTTAAAAAACTGTGCAAAATGGTATACTAGGAAACAATAGTCATGTAGAACATCTGAAAAGGTTACAGAATCTCAAGTTTAAACACACATATTTTACTACAACCTCCTTCCATTAAAGAGTCTCAAACTGAAATTCTGTGTTTGTTATTTTTCAAATCTCGCAGAGTCTAGAAGATTTTCAGTTGAGCATACCCTCCTAGATTGGCTCAGTCCCATTCTAAGGTCCAACACTACAAAATGCACAGTTTTTGCTGACATGAATAATGAATAAGGTCTATAGAAGTTATTTCTCTGAGAAAATCTCTTTGTGAAACATTTAGGTCCCAGATGAAGAGAGATAAACTTGACTAATACGCATATCCAGGAGAGCTACAAGTTGATCAAAAATAAAGCACAGTTAAATGTCATGTCACAGAGGGACCTGTTTCGAATGTTACTTAGAGAAACTTTTGGAAAAACATGCATTACTTATTTTAGAAGTACTAAAACCTGGAAATTCTCTTTGCTGCTCATTTACATTTATTTTAAAATATGCTGCATTCTGTGAATTCCCACAGTGGACACCACTGTCTGGTATGTGTGCAAGCATCATTATTTTTTCTAAAAATTTTGTTTTAAAAACAGAGATATATGAATTGGGTAAAATGTATAAAGAAAGCTAAAAACAACAAAGTATAATCACACCACTGTGAAACAATTATTATTAACATTTTGGTGAATTTCCTTCCATTTTATTCCTATACATATCTGAATTCTTTTAAAATAATTAAGATGATACTATCCTATTACCTCCCAACATTTTCACATAACACTGTACCATAGACATCTTTCCCCCAAAACAGCCTTCATTTTTCACGGTTGTCTAATATTTTATTGTTTGGCTATAACATGGTTTACTTAATTAACCTCACTTTTTTGGTAAATTATTGCTAATTCTTCACTGTTATAAATCCTACTATGGTTGACAACTTGTGCTTTCCATGATTTTGCTGGGAGAAAGGAAAATGCTTTGAAATGTAGTTATTAGGTCATATGTTATAAACAGTTCAAGCTTTTGTTACATAACGCTACATTGCCATGCAGAAGGCAGATGTGAAGGCTGACCAATTTGTACTTGGCATCCACTGTGTAGAAATGCCTAACTGAATGACAACCTCACTGAAAATCTGTATGGTTTCTTTCACACACTAACTGTGATAAAAAGTATTTATTATTGCTTTAATTTTCATCCTTTTTAATATGGATGAGTTTAATTGTTAAAACTTATTTACTACCTATTTGTATGTCTGTAATTTTAAATGACTTGTTCCTGTCCTTTGTCTTTTTATATTTTGAAATATCATTGTTTTTGTTACTGAGGTAAGTTTCTCTCTTACTCATAAGGATTCAAAGCATTTGACATTTTTATTGCAAATATTTCCCAGTTTATTATTGAGCTCTTAATGCTGAGTAGATTTTAGGAAGGAAATTTTAAGTTTTTATAATGTCAAATATATTGATTTTTTCCTTCAAACATGAAACATTTGTAATAGTTATTAAATTTTCTGGCTCTTTCCTTTCGGAATATATGAATGGATTACACCTAATTGGGATTGGATTGGGCTGTGTCCAATGACTTGTGAGCAGAAATTACGTGTGCCGCTTCCTGGACAGAGGACTTAATGGCCACTGAGGCAACCCCAGAGCTCTCTTTTGTTTCTCTGTCCTGGTGACTGGGACAATACAGCTGCTCCATCAGCCTGGGATCCAGAGGAAGGATATGTGGAGCAGAACCTGCAACAGACTCACTTTGGCATTTCAGCAGGAAAATATCTTTGGTTAGTTAAAGCCCCTCTTTTGGGGGTAAGACATTTGTTAACAGTAACTGAAGAGCCTTGTGAAACTGTTAGATTATTTACAATTATCCACCAAATTGATAAATATTCACATATATAATTACTGCTGGGATTAAATTTTTTCTTATAATTTAGTTATTTAATCCATTTACAATTTATTCTGGTGTATGATATTAGGGGAAAAGCATATAAGTATAAATTATACATATATATATATATATAAAATGATGTGTTACATCACCTTGAATTCATCATATATTGAATTATTATATAATTTAAGTTCCAGGCTATTCTGTTTGGTTGACCTTTCTGATTTTATCTATGATAACATCATACTGTCTTAACACTAGTTTTAACACTTGCTAGGGAAATGACCCTTCTTCCCAAGTTACTCTTCTTATAGAATATTTTTCTTGAAAATTTTTGCCTATTTATTCTTTTGAGAATATCATGAATTGTATAAATTATTTTTTCAGAAATATTAAAAAATCCTATCTTTCTTAAGAACATAGGCGCTTGTATTTATTAGTTTCATTTTATAATTTTCTAAAGCAAGTCACACATTAATATTTTTTCTTAAGTATATTCAGGGGTTAAGATTTCTTGACAGTTGAGTTTGATCTTTTGTAATATTTTCTTTTTTTGTTTTTATTTATTTTATTCCCCAACTTTATCAAGGAATAATTAACAAAATATGATGTAATTGATTTTATTTTCTTGTATCTACATTTAACTTGCCTTTCTGCTCTATTACCAAATTATTTAATTTTCTGTTTATTATGTTGAGTTTTCTCATAAAGTAATCATCTTCAAATAACCATTGTTTCTGTTTTGCTTATTACACTGACTATACTTGAATTAAAGGCTTAAGCTATTACATAATATGTGAGTGTTCTTTTGAGCTAAAATGTTCTTAAAACATGAGGATGTATATGAAATATATTAATTTTCATACTATTTTCTCAGGCAAAAACACGATAAATATCTAATGTAGGAAGCAGTAACTCCCACTGTCACGATAAATGCCAAGGAATGTGTTTGCCTTTCTGAGTAATTAAAAAATAGCCTCAGTGTGACTTTTGTGGATCTCTCTTTATACCCAAACTGTACTTACTGTCATTTTGGCTGTTAAAAAAATTTACAAATATGTCTACACTTTTTCTAAATTTATTAAAACATTTGAGTTTGCATATTTACTTCTCCATATAACTTTGGCAGTATTCCATAACATTTTAACATGTGTTTTTTTGCATTTTTGTTATTTTAAAGATTGTTTTCAAATACATACATTATATCCTCATTGACTTAAAATTTAGTCAGAGTTATTTTTAAATTTCAAAGTTTGAAGTGTCTTCAAATGTTTAGTTTTCCTAATTTAAAAGAAAGCAGATCAAGTACATTATTGGAAGTCTGGAAAATCTAGAAAAAAGGAGAAAAAATAATAATTTCAAATGTTACCACTCACAGAGTTAACAATATCAAGATTCATGTGTATTTTCTTCCAATCTTTTTTTTTCAATGTATAGTCAATACTAGAATCATATTGCATGTATGATTTTTGTGTTTTTCTCTTAATGACATTTTTATGTTATTTAATATTTAGTAAAACATAATTTTAATGGTGTGTACTATTCCATCTCAAGAAACAAAAGTTTATTTAGATAACTGTTGTTAGACATATCTTTATTTACAATTCTTGTTATCAAAAATAATGTTTCAATAAATACATCCTTGTGAAAAAAATTTGCCCATCTATTTCCTCAATTATGTTCATTTTAAAAGATCTTGATGCATATTACCTAATTGCCCTCAAGAAAGATTGAATCAATTCACGTGCCTACTGTGAGTGTATAAAAAGTGCACATTTCTCTGAATTTCTCAGCATTGTAAATTAAAAAAAAATCAATTCCCTAGGCAAAAACTTTGTAAGTGATGGTTATTTAAATTCACATTTCATTAACTATTAATGAACCTGAACATCCCCTGACAATGTCCTGTTGTATTTCATTGTAAGTGTTCTTTCTCCCATTAATTCCTGGTTCTTATCCATTTGGAGTGGAGTACCTATATTTATCTTATACATATATACATTAAGGAAAGAAATTATCTTCCCATGATTGTTTCAGATACGTTTTCTATTTTGCTATGCCTTTTAATTTTATTTAACTTTTTTTTCTGATCATGAAATTTTATATTTTAATGTAATTTTATCTATCTTTTTATAATGAAGATATTTACTCCTTTTCTTTTTGGAAACTCTTTCCCACTCATGCTTCCATACCATTCTTGTGGTGAGACAGGGGTGGCCGTATTTTGTTCTAGTGACAGCTGAGTGTTTCAACATATGCTCATCTCTCTTGCTGGACTTTTATATGAGGACCAAGAGAAAGTAAGTCCATCTCTCTTCTGGTACCCAACCCACAAAACTGGAAGCTCAGCAGCTGTCGGCACACTGACTGCCTTTCACCATATTGACAGAGAAACGGAGGGACGATGTGCAGTGATTAGAATGAAGGAGATATGCAGAGGAGAGCAGAGATTAAAAATATCTTAATGGGGTCAGGTCTCTGCTTCTAGTTATTTCTGGGGTCCAGCCACATCCTTACTTCTGCAACTCAATATGCATATAATAAATTCCCCTTTTCAACTTAACCTAATTTTATATGGGTTTTTGCTAAATTCAACCAGAGTTCTAACTGATATTTTATCTTTATGATTTTTGTTTTATTGCTGTAATGCTTAAAAATATTCTCTCTATTGTAAGGCCAGAGAAATATTGCCTACTAATTTTTTCTGTTGATTTTTAAATATTTAGTGCTCTAATGTATTTAGAATATATTTTGTGTGTGGTGTGAGGTAATCATCATTTTTTGTAATATATAACTAGTCATGAATACATTAATGCATATGCTATACTAAAATAAATTCTAATTGTGGAATTTTAGACAAATGAATATTTAATCTTGATTGGGGTTTAAGACATGTTTCCTACAACTTTTGGTTTGGCTATGAAGGATGTATAGAATTTTGAGATGTATAGAAAACACAGGCAAGGCATTAGAAAAGACTTTAAAATTTGGAAAATATTGGCCAAATTGGGACAAACGTTCCTGGAAATAAGTTAAACTTTTCCCCTGATTTTTTGTCTCCAGCTGTACAGACTTCAACTATGGCACCTCTCACTCTGTATTGCATTAATTTTAATCCCCCTTTTTGAGCTACAAGCCTGAACTCTCTTATTTGCCTTTATAGTCTCCGTAACTGTACAGTGCACTGCACAGAAAAAAGATGGTCAGTGAATATTTGAGAAATGGATGAATAATGGAATATGAGTTTTAACTGACAAGAGCAACATTGGGGAGATAGCCCAGAGATTCACCTGGAATGTTAACGTGATATAACCTGCATTTTAAGCTGGTGGTTATATAGTTATAATTTCATAATATATATTTAGAACATCTTTAAATTTTGCTGTGTTATTTTTTGTGGTTGTTTTCAGACAAGACATGTACAATTAGTTATTTCCACACTTTTCCCCATGGTTTTCTTTGGTATTTCAAAGTCTGATCTCTTATCATAAATTCAAAATATCAGCTAAGAGTAACAATTGATTCATTTCTGAATACGTGATGCTGAAATTAAACAAGTGGTTTTTGGGTGAATCATTAAAAATGTGAATTAACTAAGAAGAATAGTGAGGAAAGAAAAATCAATGTGCATTTACAATGTGGAGGACATTTCTTGTTAGCAACTATGGTGACTAACCATCCCGGCCTTCCTGGGTTGCAGGATCTTCAGAGCTAAGACCAGGACAGTAGGTCACTCTGTAACCTGATAAATATGAGAAGCTTTGACTTTGCCAAAATTAGGTGGATACCTGTGGGTGGGACTGGGGAGCATAATTCATGCCACATGAAAGCATTGTGATAACTTTTTATTCTCCCTACACTGGAAATTGGAGAGCACCTCAAGCAATGTAATTGCAAGGTCTAGGAAAAGGACTAAAAAATCTTAGATGTAAAAGTTAGCTCTAGCTATAAATGCTTTTGATATCTTTGATTCTAATTTCCACTGGGATTCTTTGTAAATAAATCTCTCTGTCCTTTAACTTTTTAACTTATCAAATGGGACTGATAACACGAAGTGACAATAATCAGAGCTATGATAATCAGAGCTGAATGATTGAAAGCATTCTCTAAGCATTGTGCCAGTTTTCTTCCAATGCCTAATCTTCTCTGAGGATGGAATTTAGTTAGACATTTTATTATTTTCATTGGAATTCAGAGCCCAGATTTTCATAGGACAAGGGACAGTGATTGTAATCTGAGATTAGATGAACTCTTAAATGTTCTATGGCAGGGGTCCTCAACCCCTGGGCCACAGACTGATAGCAGTCTGAAGCCTGTTAGGATCCAGGCTGCACAGCAGGAGATGAGCAGCAGGTGAGAAAGTGAAGCTTCATCTGCCACTCCCCATCGCTCCCCACTGCTCCCCCTTGCTTGCTTTACCACACCCTGTACGTGGAAAAATTGTCTTCCACGAAACTGGTCCCTTGTGCCAAAAGGGCTGGAGACAGCTGTTCTAGGGGACTGAAGATCACTGATAACCTTATCTCTCACAAATGTTCTATGGAGTTGGGTAGAAGTCCCTTCTCATTGTCATATAACTTGATAGAATCCAGGAATACATGCCTGGGTGTAGACACTGGCTCATACTGGTCACCATAAATTGAGCTAAACTTGCACACAGTTTCAGAGCACAGGAGGATCACCAATGGCTGATGATGGTGGGTCTGATGAGTCAACAATGAGCCGGGGGTCATCATATTCAACTGATGAAAGCTAACTCGAGGGGAAAAGGAACTCACACCATTCTAAATGTGCTAGGGTGAGGAGAGAGGGGACCATAAGACTCAGGAGCCAAGCTTGGAACTAGGGTGAGGCAACTGAGGTATTCATTTAGGCTATACAATTTGAGGGGACACAAAAAAAGATAGGAATCAAGATAAATAATATTTTAATTCAATATCTTAAAAATCTAAAGTGAATGCAAAAAATATCTATGATGAACAAAATATCTGAATTTCCAATAAAAATCAGAATCCTACACTATACCTGAAGCCTTAGTTCACTGACCTGCTCCTAACCTTGACTCTGCTCAGCACTATACTGAGAGAGCTGTGGGCCACAGTCACATTACAGAGTAGCCTTCTCACCAATGTGTTGATGACGGTTGTAGATTCAGCCACCTGGAGCGTAGTGTGTCTACTTTAGTGCTGAAGTAGTAAAATTAGCACCACTTCCCAATGTACCTCTATTCTAGTGGAGAATAGCTTAGGTGCTAAAAAAATTTTACATATATATAAGCTGAGCGCTCTGTAAGTGCCAACTACTGTGGTAAGTGCTTTATATATATCATTAGGTTATCATAATCCCTCCAGTTAATTATCTTATGAGATAGACGCTACCATTCTTATTTTTTTAGAAGAGGAAACTAAAGCTTAGAGGTGATAAACAGCTATCCCACTGCCACATAGCTGGTAAATATTAGAGTTTGCTTGGAATTGGGCCAGTATGATTACAAAACCTTTGCTTTCATTTATTACTCATCTACTTACTCCAAAAAACACAGAATTAAATGAAGTAGCTAAAAGCCTACAAGCAAGTGCCCATGTGTGTCTAAAATATGAATTCCTGAATAAGAAAAGAAACACACACAAAAGCATAGTTCCCCAGGAAATGTATCCTGAGAATTTATTGAAAGGCAAGAACCAGAATTTCTGTTAGTGTAAGTCATTATTCAGAAAGCGACAGCAAGAGGCAGGATTGTTAATAAAGTGATGGTGAGAGATTGGATAACTCAGGGTCTCAGCTTTATTGCCAGTTTTCTGACTCAACAGTGTCTCAAAGGAATGTCATGGACCACGTATCTTGCAAAAACTTTACCTTTATTATGGCTTGGACAGAGCTTTGAAAGTGGCAGATATCAGTAGCACTTGACAATGGCAAAACATGATCACATATGCTGTTTATTGACCACATAGACCTGAAGTGGGTGAGTTGTCTGTTTTGAGAGTAAGTATATAGTCCAAGTGCATGTTGAAATGTCTCTGTTACTGGGCATACTGGTGCTCTGATTCTATAGTAATCCTTATCTCAGTTCTTGTCACTCAAAGACCCCTTTTTAAATTTCTGCATGGAGCAGCTGGGAGAGAGAAATTGTGAAACCCGTTTCTGTAAAAGATTATAATGTACAAAACTCACAGCAACATTTATTTTTCCTTTGCACTTTGCTCCAACTTCTGTTGAAGTCAAAATAGATTTTACTTTGGAAAAAGTGGATACAAAATTCACACCTTTGGGCCAGTATTTATAGCAGGAAGGTATATAAAAGCATTTACTTTATCCAAGTGGAATTTTTTTCTTAACGATAGTGTATTTTACAGTCTTTCAGCTTCATTCACTCAAGACTTGAGGAATTGTTCCCTAAGTCTATTTAAGAGTCAATTGACAAGGCAAGATCCTGAAACTTCTGGGACTTCTCATCAATAAAGGCACAGTTTTCAGCTTAACAGAGCAGAGTTTACACCTTCCTCTCTATCAGTTTTTATGTTTCTTTGTCAGAGTATAATTTTTGTAAAATTAGAACTTCATTTTTTCAGGAAAACTTAAAATATATAAATTGTATTAAGGAGGCCATAACATCTTATGGAAAAACCCAAGAAAACTTTTTGGCCAACACAATAAATATTTAACTAAGTCTCAAAGAAGAAAGATAGGAAACTGAGTTCAAGGGATTCTTTTTCTTCAGCTAGCATGGTCTGCATTCCCTGTCAGAAATCTTATCTTTGCTCAGGCACTCCAGGATTGTGATAAATTGCAGCAGGGCTAGGGGAGGATGGGGGCAATGGCTGCTTCTTCTGATGCTAGGGAATGCAGCTGAACATGGTTCCAAAACAGGCTCTCCAGCCTGTCTTCTTGATCAGGCCTGGAAGACAACGCCTGTATGGAGGACTGAGTGGAGTGCAGAAGGCCAGCCACACTGTGCCTTTGGATTGGAGAATTTAACACATTTACATATAAGCCATGTAGCTGACAGGGTCTTGGTCCTCCAGCTGGATGTCAGACCTGAGCCTCTGAGGTGGAAGAGTTGAGTTCAGGACAATGAACCACCAAGGATCTCCTGGCCCCATTTAATATCAATGGGCTAAGAACTCTCCCAAAGATGTCCATCTCAAGGCTAGGACCCACCTCCACTCAATGATGAGCAAGGTACAGTGCTGGACACCCCATGCCAAACAACTACGAAGAGAGGAACACAACCCCAGCCATTAGCAAAAAGGCTGCCTAAAATCATAATAAGGTCATAGACACCCCAAAACACACCACCAGATGAGGTCTTGCCCACCAGAAAGACAAGATACAGCCTCATCCATCAGAACACAGGCACCAGTCCCCTCCACCAGGAAGCTTACACACCTCACTGAACCAACCTTACCCACTGGGGGAAGACACCAAATACAATGGGAACTACGACCCTGCAGCCTGTGAAAAGGAGACCCCAAACACAGAAAGTTAATCAAAATGAGAAGACAGAAATATGCAGCAGATGAAGGAGCAAAGTAAAAAATGACCAGACCAAACAAATGAAGAGGAAATAGGCAGTTTACCTCAAAAAGAATTCAGAGTAATGATAGTAAAGATGATCCAAAATCTTGGAAAAAGAATGAGGAAAATACAAGAAATATTTAACAAGGACCTAGAAGAACTAAAGAGCAAAGAAACAATGATGAACAGCACAATAAATGAAATTCAAAATTCTCTAGAAGGAATTAATAGCAGAATAGCTGAGGCAGAAGAACAGATAAGTGACCTGGAAGATAAAATAGTGGAAATAACTACCACAGAGCAGGGTAAAGAAAGAAAGAATGAAAAGAATTGAGAACAGCCTAAGAGACTTCTGGGACAGCATTAAATGCACCAACATTCAAATTATAGGGGTCCCAGAAGAAGAAGAGAAAAAGAAAGGGAGTGAGAAAATATTTGAAGAGATTATACTTGAAAACTTCCCTAATATGGGAAAGAAAATAGTCAATCAAGTCCAAGAAGTGGAGAGAGTCCCATACAGGATAAGTCCAAGAAGAAACACACCAAGACACATATTAATCAAACTATCAAAAATTAAATACAAAGAAAAAAAAATTAAAAGCAGCAAGGGAAAAGAAACAAAAAACAAACAAGGGAATCCCCAAAAGGTTAACAGCTGATCTTTCAGAGAAACTCTGCAAGACAGAAGGGAGTGGCAAGACATAATGAAAGTGATTAAAGGGAACTATGTACAACCAAGATTACTCTACCCAGCAAGGATCTCATTCAGGTTCAACAAAGAAATTAAAACATTTACAGACAAGCAAAAGCTAAGTGAATTCAACACCACCAAACCACCTTTACAACAAATGCTAAAGGAACTTCTCTAGGCAGGAAACACAGGAAAAGGAAATAACAATAACAAACCCCAAACAATTAAGAAAATGGTAATAGGAACATACATATTGATAATTACCTTGAATGTAAATGGATTAAATGGTCCAACCAAAAGACATAGACTGGCTGAATGGATACAAAAACAAGACCTGTATATATGTTGTCTACAAGAGACCAACTTCAGACCTAGGGACACATAGAGACTGAAAGTGAGAGGATGGAAAAAAATATTCCATGCAAATGGAACTCAAAAGAAAGTTGGAGTAGCAATTCTCATACCAGACAAAATATACTTTAAAATAAAGACTATTACAAAAGACAAAGAAGGGCACTACATGATGATCAAGGAATCAATCCAAGAGAATATATAACAATTGTAAATATTTATGCACCTCACAAACACAGGAGCACCTCAATACATAATGCAAATGCTAACAGCCATAAAAGGTGAAAGTGACAGTAACATAACCATAGTATGGGACTTTAACACCCCACTTTCACCAATGGACAGATCATTCAAAATGAAAATAAATAAGGAAACACAAGCTTTAAATGGCACATTCAACAAGATAGGTTTAATTGATATTTATAGGACATTCCATCCAAAAACAACAGAATGCACTTTCTTCTCAAGTGCTCATGGAACATTCTTCAGGATAGACCATATCTTGGGTCACAAATCAAGCCTTGCTAAATTTAAGATAATTGAAATTTTATCAAGTATAATTTCCAACAACAACATTATGAGACTAGATATCAATTACAGAAAAAAATCTGTAAAAAATACAAACACATGGAGGCTAAACAATACACTACTAAATAACCAAGAGATCACTGAAGAAATCAAAGAGGAAATTTAAAAATACCTAGAAACAAATAACATGAAAACACGATGACCCAAAACCTATGGGATGCAGCAAAAGCAGTTCTAAGGGACAAGTTTATAGCAATACAATTCTACCTCAAGAAACGAGAAACATCTCAAATAAACAGCATAACCGTACACCTAAAGCAACTAGAGAAAGAAGAACAAAAACAACCCAAAATGTAGAAGAAGGAAAGAAATCATAAATATCAGATTAGAAATAAATGGTAAAGAAATGAAGGAAACAATAGCAAAGATCAATAGAACTAAAAGCTGGATCTTTGAGAAGATAAACAAAATAGATAAACCATTAGCCAGACTCATCAAGAAAAAAAGGGAAAAGACTCAAATCAACAGAATTAGAAATGGAAAAGGATAAGTAACAACTGACACAGCAAAAATACAAAGGATCATGAGAGAGTACTACAAGAAACTATATGCCAATAAAATGGACAACCTGGAAGAAATGGACAAATTCTTAGAAAAGCACCACCTTCTGAGACTGAACCACGAAGAAAGAGAAAATACAAACAGACTAAACACAAGCACTGAAATTGAAACTGTAATTAAAAATCTTCCAACAAACAAAAGCTCAGGACCAGTTGACTTCACAGGTGAATTCTATAAAACATTTAGAGAAAAGCTAACACCTATCCTTCTCAAACTCTTCCAAAATATAGCAGAGGGGGTAACAAGCCCAAATTCATTCTACGAGGCCGCCATCACCCTGATACCAAAAACAGACAAAGATATCACAAAAATAGAAAACTACAGGCCAATATCACTGCTGAACATAGAGGCAAAAATCCTCAACAAAACACTAGCCAACAGACTCCAACAGCACATTAAAAGGATCATACACCATGATCATGTGGGGTTTACCCAGGAAAGCAAGGATTCTTCAGTATATGCAAACCAATCAATGTGATAAACCATAATAACAAATTGAAGGAGAAAAACCATATGACTATGTCTATAGATGCAGAAAATACTTTTGACAAAATTCAACCCCCATGTATGATAAAAACCCTCCAGAAAGTAGACATAGAGGGAACTTATGAAAACATAATAAAGGCTGTGGATGACAAACACACAGCCAATATCATTCTCTATGGTGAAAAACTGAAAGCATTTTCACTAAGATAAGGAACAAGACAAGGTTGCTCACTGTCACCACTATTATTCAACATAGTTTTGGAATTTTAAGGCACAGCAATCAAAGAAGAAAAAGAAATTAAAGGAATCCAAATCAGAGAATAAGTAAAATTGTCACTGTTTGCAGATGCTATACATAGAGAATCCTAAAGATGCCACCAAAATACTACTAGAGCTAATTAATGAATTTGGTAGAGTAGCAGGATACAAAATTAACGTACAGAAATCTCTTGCAGTCCTATACACAAATGATGAAAAATCTGAAAGAGAAATTAAGGAAACACTCCCATTTACCATTGCAACAAAAAGAATAAAATACCTAGAAATAAATCTACCTATGGTGACAAAAGACCTTTATGCAGAAAACTATGACACTGATGAAAGAAATTAAAGATGATAAAAACAGATGGAGAGATATACCATGTTCTTGGATTGGAAGAATCAACATTGTGAAAATGACTCTACTACCCAAAGCAATCTACAGATTCAATGCAATTCCTATCAAACTACCAATGGCATTTTTCACAGAACTAGAGCAAAGAATTTCACAATTTGTATGTAAACACCAAAGACCCCGAATAGACAATGCAATCTTGAGAAAGAAAAATGAAGCTGGAGGAATCTGGCTGCCGGATTTCACACTATACTACAAAGCTACAGTAATCAAGACAGTATGGTACTGGCACAAAACCAGAAATATAGATCAATGGAGCAGGATAGAAAGTCCAGAGATAAACCCATTCATATTTGGTCACCTTATTTTTCATAAAGGAGGCAAGAATATACAGTGGAGAAAAGATAGCTTCTTCAATAAATGGTGCTGAGAAAACTGGACAGCTACATGTAAAAGAATGAAATTAGAACACTCCCTAACACCATACACAAAAATAAACTCAAAATGGATTAAAGACCTAAACACAAGACTAGTCACTATAAAACTCTTAGAGGAAAACATAGGTAGAATACTCTATGACGTAAATCACAGCAAGGTTCTTTTTGATCCACCACCTAGAGAAATGGAAATAAAAGCAAACAAATGGAACCTAATGAAACTCAAAAGCTTTTGCACAACAAAGGAAACCATAAACAAGACGAAAAGACAACCCTCAGAAAGGGAAAAAATATATTTGCAGATGAAGCAAGTGACAAAGGATTAATTTCCAAAATATACAAGCAGCTCAATAACGAAAAAAACAAACAACCCTATCCAAAAATGGGTAGAAGACCTACATAGACATTTGTCCAAAGAAGATATACAGATTGCCAAGAAACACTTGAAATGATGCTCAACATCACTAATCATTAGAGAAATGCAAATCAAAAGTACAATGAGGTATCATCTCACACCAGTCAGAATGGCCATCATCAAAAAATCTGCAAACAGGGCTTCCCTGGTGGTGCAGTGGTTGAGAATCTGCCTGCCAATGCAGGGGACACAGGTTCGAGCCCTGGTCTGGGAAGATCCCATGTGCCGCGGAGCAACTAGGCCCGTGAGCCACAATTACTGAGCCTGCGTGTCTGGAGGCTGTGCTCTGCAACAAGAGAGGCCGCGATAGTGGGAGGCCCATGCACCGCGATGAAAAGTGCACGCAGCAGCACTTGCAACAACTAGAGAAAGCCCTCACACAGAAACAAAGACCCAACACAGCCAAAAATAAAAAAAAATTTAAAAAAGCAACAAACAGTGAGAAGAGAGAGAGAGAGAGAGAGAGAGAAACATTAAAAAAAAATCTGCAAACAATAGAGGTTTCGGAGAAACGCCAACCCTCTTACACTGTTGGTGGGAAGATAAAATGATACAGCCACTATGGAGAACAGTATGGAGGTTCCTTAAAAAACTAAAAATAGAACTACCATATGACCCAGCAATCCCACTACTGGGCATTTACCCTGAGAAAACCATAATTCAAAAAGAGTCATGTATCACAATATTCATTGCAGCACTATTTACAATAGCCAGGACATGGAAGCAACCTAAGTGGCCATCAACAGATGAATGGATAAAGAAGATGTGGTACATATATACAATGGAATATTACTCAGCCATAAAAAAAGAAACTGAATTATTTGTAGTGAGGTGGATGGACCTAGAGTCTGTCATATAGAGTGAAATAAGTCAGAAAGGGAAAAATAAGTGCTGTATGCTAACACATATATAAGGAATCTAAAAAAAAAGAAAAAGAAAGGTTCTGAAGAACCTAGGGACAGGACAGGAATAAAGATGCAGACGTAGGGAATGAACTTGAGGACACGGGGAGGGGGAAAGGTAAGCTGGGACAACGTGAGAGAGTGGCATGGACTTATATATACTGCCAAATGTAAAATAGATAGCTAGTGGGAAGCAGCCGCATAGCACAGGGAGATCAGCTCCATGCTTTGTGACCACCTAGAGGGGTGGGATTGCGAGGGTTGGGGGGAGATGCAAGAGGGAGGGGATATGGGGATATATGTATATGTATAGCTGATTCACTGCGTGATACAGCAGAAACTAACACAACATTGTAAAGCAATTATACCCCAATAAAGATGTTTAAAAAAAAAAAAAGAAAAGAAATCTTAGCTTAAAAAGCTCTGCAGTATGTCCCTACACCCTTTGACAACAGCTTCTGTACTATATAAAAATCTCATTATGCTTATTAAGGAATGAAATTCACTGTTTCCCAAGGGAATCATTTTGAACTAAGAGAGATAATTCCCATAGGACCATTTGGCATAATTCACATTTCAAGACTTCTAAGCAATCTGTTCTTCTTCCCCTTCTTAAAGAAAAAAAGGTTATTTATCTTGATTTACTTACATAATGTATTACATAAACTGTAGCCTATTTCAGAGATACAGGTTAAAAGCTAATTATATCAGAAATTCATCCCTGAATTTTCTTCTCTTTCATTTAGAAATACTTGTAAGTAGAAAAGAAATCTGAGCTACTCAAGAATTCACTGAAATTTGGACAGTGTGATTTCTAATTAGATTTCTGCTGATCATGTTTCTACATTTTAAAAGAAGAAGAAAAGAAAATTATTTATCCAGATAATACTGCCCTTACTATGGTTACCCAGTCTCCCAGCTACGTTGGTCATAACTGTTATGTCATTAATTTCAAATATGGTTTGTGTCTTTTAAGAAAGTGTATACATATTTCTCAGATAATTATTTTATTTCTCTGTATGAAATACAGTTTCTTTTACTTTCAGCCATTTGTATTCTGTGGACATATTTCCTTGTTTATAAATTGGTGTCAATTATGTCACATCAGCCTAACTTTGATTCCGAAAAATCCTCCTATCTCTTAATGCCTCTGCTAACTTACATGTTTCTAGGCTACAGATCCTTCCTATAAGAAATTGAATTTAGCTTGTTCATTTTAGGTTGATAGAACAACTGTGGACATGTAAACAGCAGTGGTGTATGGAACTATTCTACTAGAATGGACTGAAACTCCCAAGCAGCCCCTGGAACAGCTGGTGAGCTCATGGAATGTCAGGGGTGCCTCTGAAGGATGAGAATTTGGTACCCACATGCAAGATTAATCTTCAGACAGTTATACTATCTATTCCCCTGCTGGAACATTCTTATTTGGCTCAGAGCCACCTCCATGAGAAATCACTGCTTCCCAAATTAAACACGAACATCCCAGGACTGTTAGAATTCACATCCCAATGATATTACAAGGATTTCATCATTTTCACTAATTGCATGTTAACTTAGTAGATGTTTATATAAATTTATAACCATCTACCAGATAGAACACTTGATAAAATTTAAGTCTTTGGGAACATTTTTGATGAAAAGGGCAGAGAGACCTGCCATCTTCTCTTAAAATGTTCACGGCAGGTGGCACACACAGTGTTCCAAGCTGTGGGATGGACCCCTAAGTATTTATTCCACTCAGAGGGCTTTAGAAAGCTGAGTTGAAAATGGGCAAGAGATGCAAGTGACTGAAAAGAAATTCATTCATGGTAGAAAACAAATCAAAGAGAATGACAGAAAATACATGTAAAAAAAGAAAGATGAAGAAGAGCTAGAAAAAAGTCACATATTATGTTTCCTGAATGAAAAATATAAAAAACAAGCAAATAAGCAAACAAAAACTGCATTAGAAGCAGGGTGTTCCAGGCTCAACAACTTGTACTACTTCTGACTGGGCTAAGAAAGAAACCCTCCTCACTCAGGACTAGCGAAATTGTCAAGTGTTCAAGCAGCCATTTGGCATGTCTTCCATCTACCCTTGAATTGTCCTTCCAAATGCCCATGCACTCTGCCTGACTCCCCTGCTTGGTTGCAAGGAATACAGCAGATAAACTCAGGGCTGCATGGTATGAGTGGGAAGGGTGGAAGAACCTGCCACGTAATCCAGCAATCCCAATTCTGGGTATATGTCAGAAGGAACTGAAATCAGCATCTCAAAGAGATATTTGCACATCTGTGTTCATTGCAGCAAAATTCACTATAGCCAAGACATAGAAACAACCTACATGTCCTTTGACAGATGAATAGGTAAAGAAACAGTAGTATATATTTATACAATAAAATATTACTCAGCATTAAAGAAAGGAAATCCTGCCATTTGTGACAACATGGATGAACGTGGAGGTCATTATGCTAGGTGAAATAAGCCAGACAGAGAAAGACAAATACTGTATGGTATCACTTATATGTGGAATCCAAAAATAAAAAAGAAAAAAGCTGATTTCATAGAAATCATAGAACGATTGAAAGATAGAATGGTGATTGTCAGGGACTGGGGGAATTAAAAATGGGTTGATGTAGTTCAAAGAATACACATTTTCCACTATAAGAAGTATAAGTTCTGAAGATTTAATGTACAGCTCGGCGACTAATGTAATAATACAGTATTGCATGCTTGAAAGTTGCTGAGAGTAGACCTTAAGCGTTCTCACCACATACATGCACACACAAAGTTAACTATGTGAGATGATGCATGTTTTAATTCGCTTGATCTTGGTAATCATTCTCAATATATATGTATATGAAATCATCATGCTGCACACTTTAAATATATACAATTGTACTTGTCAATTATTCCTCAATAAAGTTTTAAAAAAAGGGGCTTTCTGTGATAAAATTGGTAAAGATATTTCTTTTTTTTCATAGAAAAGGTAAAAAACACTTATTTTCTAAGCAATTTGGGTTTCTCAAAAGGCTTGTCAATAGTTAGGTTTAATTAAAATAAATCTCTGACCTTAGAAGGGCTTGGGAGTGCTTATCCCTTACACAAAAACATATTCTGGGATGTGATGCTCTTTCTGTGGTCCTCATTGAAAATAACTGCTCTAATTAGAAGTAAGACATGGAGCAAGGCATAGATGACCAGTGACAACTTTGTGGCTGCTTCATTCCAAACAATAGACTGGTTGGAGGGTATTATCAGAAAGCTAAACTAAAAAAGCAAGACTCATCCTCTCATATTCCTTTTTAGCCATTATAAAGATAAACTAAGATTAGTTAGTAGTTGAAACAAAGGTTTAAAGAATGAAAACTACATGTTCTTACATACATTGTATGAAAATGATATGAAGGAGAGTTAGACAACAAAAATATATTAGTTCTCTATTTCCCACCAACTTATTCTGCTACTTGCCAACATGCCCTTTTCTACCCTCCAACCGCATGAGAGAAAAAAAGAAAGGTTGAATTAAGATATGTTGAGAAACCACCTAACTATATTAAGATTCTATGACTAGAAATTGTCTAGAAATATATTCAATGAAGTGTTAATAATAGTTAATTTTAGGAAATTAGACTGTAGATGATGTTTAATTTATCCTTTATATCCTAATCTTGACTCTTCTTCAAGTAACATCAATTACTTGGTAATAAAATATTTTTAAAATCTTTACTTGTAAATGCATAAGTTGGATATATTTTCCTTGAAGTGAAAAAATATATCTTATTCATTCATTCAACTAATTTTGAAATCTGAGAATGCTAAAGTAATCTTCAACAAATAAGTTGAAACATTAGCTAATGAAAATTTATCCTCATTATACAGGTGTCCTGTATAGAGTCTTAACCCTTAAATTTATTACAACTATTTATTTTTTAAGAAAAATATTGTCATTTGATTTTTCATTTTTTTTTACAGATCTGGTAAAATATTGGGCTTCATTTTGCTTATCAGTAGTTTTGGAATAATTTTTCTCAAATTTCTCAGATCAAAAGAATCATGAGGCCTGGGGAAAAAAGAGCTTATTAAAACACAAAACATACATTCCAAGAATCTCTGAGTGAGCCACCCAGAAATGTGCTTTTTTTTGTTTATTTGTTTTAATAAGCTCCCCAGTTGATTCTTATCAAATAAGTTGGGAAACTTTATTTTAGAGTTCAAGTTTCCTAACATTAGATAATTCTGTAAGCATATTCACAATGAATGCATATGGAATAATGGACCAGCCTTTATAAATATTTCTGGGGCTAGATAATTGTATTCCTGATATTTTTACTCTTTTCTTTTGTTCTAACTACAATATTGGTTTTACACCATCTACTTTCTAAGCTTACGTAAGCAAAGAAACTGCCCTTTCTTTCTTAGCTTTAGCCATGTAGTTTCACTAGTGTGTAAATTAGACTTTACAATAACGGTTTGATCCACAGGTCTTATCCTTCACTTTCCACACACAAACCAATGTAATCAACAAGAATAACTGCCCAGAAATATTATGCCTAACTGGTTTGAAGGGCTGTGCCCTTTTTTTTTTTTTTTTTTTGCTTCCTTTTTTTTTTTTTTTTTTTTTTAACATCTTTATTGGGGTATAATTACTTTACAATGGTGTGTTAGTTTCTCCTTTATAACAAAGTGAATCAGTTATACATATACATATGTTCCCATATCTCTTCCCTCTTGCGTCTTCCTCCCTCCCACCCTCCCTATCCCACCCCTCCAGGCGGTCACAAAGCACCGAGCCAATATCCCTGTGCCATGCGGCTGCTTCCCACTAGCTATCTACCTTACTACGTTTGTTAGTGTGTATATGTCCATGACTCTCTCTCGCTCCGTCACAGCTCACCCTTCCCCCTCCCCATAACCTCAAGTCCGTTCTCCAGTAGGTCTACGTCTTTATTCCTGCCTTACCCCTAGGTTCTTCATGACATTTTTTTTCCTTAAATTCCATATATATGTGTTAGCATACTGTATTTGTCTTTTTCTTTCTGACTTACTTCACTGTGTATGACAGACTCTAGGTCTATCCACCTCATTACAAATAGCTCAATTTCGTTTCTTTTTATGGCTGAGTAATATTCCATTGTATATATGTGCCACATCTTCTTTATCCATTCATCCGATGATGGGCACTTAGGTTGTTTCCATCTCCGGGCTATTGTAAATAGAGCTGCAATGAACATTTTGGTACATGACTCTTTTTGAATTTCGGTTTTCTCAGGGTATATGCCCAGTAGTAGGATTGCTGGGTCATATGGTAGTTCTATTTGTAGTTTTTTAAGGAACCTCCATACTGTTCTCCATAGTGGCTGAACCAATTCACATTCCCACCAGCAGTGCAAGAGGGTTCCCTTTTCTCCACATCCTCTCCAGCATTTATTGTTTCTAGATTTTTTGATGATGGCCATTCTGACTGGTGTGAGATGATATCTCATTGTAGTTTTGATTTGCATTTCTCTAATGATTAATGATGTTGAGCATTCTTTCATGTGTGGGCTGTGCCCTTTTTCAGAGATATACGTAGATAACGTTCTTAAGATTCACTTGAGCTATATATACAGCAGAAGATAGCTTTAATGTGAATATAACTTCAACTACCAAATCAATACTTATGGCTAAGCAATTAACCAGATAATTCCTCTAACACAAAATCATTCAAAGTGGTTGCTTAAATGTCCAAAATTTTGCAACTGAATCATTTTTATGATGTGTATAATTATAATGCAATAATACCCTATAAAAAAAAGCCTACTGGTACTTCCTGTGTTGTAGGAAAGAGTTAGGTCAGGTGTCTGAGATTTGAGTCTTGCTGGGCAATTATCAATATGGCAGGATTCATTTCTTCATCCACTGGGCACTGTTTATATATTTGGAATTCCTCATTCTTGTCTTCATTAGTGAATTCTATAGCATCGAGTAAAAACAGACTGCACCCCCCCATTTACAGCTTTTATGGAAGTGTTAAAATATGCAAGAACTGAGAGTACTTTAGACGGAAGCCAAATGGATTCTGCAACCAAATATGGGTGAGATATTTTTATGCCGTAGACTTCTTTTCAAAGAATACGTTGTATTTTTTTTAGAAGGCTGCATTTTCTCAGGAATGATTTAAAAATACTTCACTCACATTGATGAAATTAATACTTTCCCAGTGATGTGGAACAATTTGATAGAAGACCGTATGGGCTCTAATTCCTATGCATAATAAGGCCTGAATTAAGGGGCTACAGGAGTCCTAAGTAAGTGCTTCTTCTCACATTCTTGCTTTGTGGGAGCACATAATGTCTTCTCCGTGCATTTTTTTTTTCTCAATTGGATTTTCTTTCTTGTTTTCTTGAAGATCATTTAAATTGGAAATATGGCATTCAGTATTTAATTCTGTTTTCATATCATTACATAATTCTTCATTGACTTCAGTGGAATTCCTTTACACAGCTACTGAAATCTTGGCCACTTTGTCACTTATGATAAAACTCTACTGCCACATAGGATGTTTAACATATACTCACTATTCTATATAAAATAGATAAACAACAAGGACCTACAGTGTGGCACAATATATTTTAATAAGCTATAATGGAAAAGAATCTGAAAAAAGAATATATATATATATATATATATATGTATTACTGAATCTCTTTGCTGTACACCTGAAGCTAACACAACATTGTAAATCAGCTATATTTCAATAGAAAAAAAAATATTAATTACACCTTATTTAAGAGTCTACTCAGTCAACACCCTAGCTGGAAAATGTGTTCTCATCAAATGCTTCAGCTGCAGAAGATTGAGAATAAGCTGACAATTTTCAACAGCGTTCAACACAGAAATAAGAAACCAAAAGCATAGTAAATATCATAAATACTGTGAAAAAGGGCCCTTTTTGCATGTTAGCACATGCTAACAGATCATTTCTAATAAGTAAACAGTGGAGAGTAAGCAATAACAGGTCAAAGCTGCTTTTCCACGTCAAGGGAAAAGGATGAATGATTCACTGTGGTTTATGTTTTCAAACTTTCAAGTTGTCTTCCTTGGCAAAAAGAACTTGAAATCATCAGGGTGATATTTTCTCTTTGGTGGTTTTGTGGCTCAGTGAAGCAAAAAGTGTATAAGTTATTTAAATACAAATGGATTGATAAATCTACATGTCCTGCTGGAGCACATTGTGAGGCAAGCAGCTGGGGTTTTAAGCCCCACCTTCCTCCCCCACCAATGGTTTATAATCGAAAAATGGAGAGAATGCATACCACCAGGTGTAGCCATAATGTAGTACTATTAGAGCTTTAGTTTCATTGTCAGAAACTTCATTTAAATGTCCATAAAACCATCCTGATACAAAGAATGAACTGTAATAGCTTATAATTATGATAGTGTATAAAGTATGCCTCACAACCTATTACAAAGCCATAAGTTTAGCATAAAAACCGTAAACCAGGAGAACAAAACTTGAGAACTTCAAAATAAAATTACAGCTTTTGTAACAGCCCAATAGAGCATACCTTTTTTTCTCCACAGTAAATGATTGTCTCGTCTGATTTCCACATGCAAAACAAGGGTGGATTTCTGATTTTTCAGACTTTATACTATAACACTTTCCCTAAGATATCTTCAAACTGGAGCATAATACATTGTCAAAAGAGGTTTTAATACCCTTTAGAATGAGACCTAGTTCCAGGTTGAAGGATGGTTATTATTCACTCATGTCAAGATGGGGAAATTAGGAGGAAAAATCTTATATGCTTGGTCGGTTTAAAAAGCTCCCTCCTGTCATGAGGAAGGGGAAATGTCTGTTTGGATCATGAAACCAATGCAGTGGGGCTGAATGAGATTTATTAGTCTTTATGTGAACAGAAGAAAGTGAACATTTAAGAATTGTATTTTATGAAAATAAACAAGGTCTCAATGTCATAATATTTAACTTTTTGTCAGCTTTCTTGATCCATTTTTAGGATTTCTTTAAAGCACTCTGATTTTTCTTAGCTATATAGATGATAATACAATTCACATGACATTAACAAGCCAAAGTACTCTTTATATATAATCACATATATATATGCGTATGTATATTTTTTCTAAAATTAAAAGTCAAAATATGTATGCTTCAAAATGTGCTTTTAAACTATACCATTTATTATTTTTTTGAAATAATATTACACATAAAGAATAAAATTAAAATCCCCTATAATTTCATCACCGAGAGATAAACTTTAATAATTTGGAGTATATCTTTTGGATATATATTTTCAAAATATTGTTACATTCTATATATAGTTTTATATAATTTATTTTTCAAAAAGCATTACATTGTGATCATTGAATTAGAAATCTAATCTAGAAATCTAATATACCATTTAATGGTTGTAAAAACTTTATAATATAAATTTATTATAGTATATCTAATCTTTATGGATGAGTATTTAGCTTATTTACAGTTTTCTGACATTATTTATATATGTGTACATATTACCTGAATCTATCTACTGCTCTAATTATTATTTTGAAATCACTTTTTAGAAGTGCAGCAAAAGATAAGAGCGTATTTTTAGGTCTTAGTATAATTTACTAAATTATAATGACAATTTTTGAGGTTATTGTTTATCACATTGTTTTTTTGAAAATGAAGTTTCAGTCATAGAAAATATTATAATTTTCTTTAATTGTAAAACATGATGTAATGGTACTACATGTTGACAGTGAATTTAGAATCCTCTCTAATCTATGCCGTCTGGAGTAGACACTATTATCTTTGCTCTAGGCCCAATATGGGTCATTTGGTCAATATCTGAGGATCAGACCACCCAATGTGGGCATACAAAGAAGGCCTATGAGCAGGGGATGTGGGGAGAGATAAGTTGGTAAGTGAAGGTAGGCGAAAGTTAAGGAAATTCACACCTGATAGTTTCTACTTTCTCTTCAAAATATGAAATGAGGTCTTTCCTTAATGAAAAGTGAAGGCAGTCAGGGATAGTTGGGATGCTTGAAATGTAAATGTCTGTAATTGCCCATGTAGAGGAATAGAGGACAGGACAGAGAACATATCAGTGACAAACCCAGCCGAGCAGCATTGAGGTCCCAGCTGAAGTTCAAAGCTGTAACATTGTAAGAGTATCCACACAGTCATATTTTCTCCCATGGTGATTGGCTGCTCTAGGATATAAGATAGATTCAAGGATGTAAGTGAAACTGCAGGACAAGTGTGATAGAAGGCCCAAATTAATAGGGTTTAGTGAACTGGGGAGTAGAAATTTGACACAAAGGAGAGTGGGGTCTAGGTTGAATAAGGAAGAAAGTAAGAGTATAATGACTTATAAGCTTGGAGATAAGGGAAGCCCCAAAAGATGTGGACTGCTAGACAAGATCCATGAGCAAGTGCTGTGAGAGTTAGCCCTGTCAATCGTATTTCAATGCTGTAAATCATTACATCACACTGTGGATGAAGAGGTGTATTATAATAGCTCATAAATGGAGAGTGCAGTGTGTCAATTAGATTATTCACTCCTTCAGTCAACGAGTAATTACTGAACATTCACCATGTGTCAGGCACAATTCTAGGTCCTGGGGTAACAAAACAAAATCCTTACCTTCATGGAGCTGATATTCTAATGGAATAGGGGAAATAATAAACAGAATAAATGCATAAATTATGCATGTGACATAAAATATCTCAGATGCTGTTAGGGAAGCAGGAGAGGAGAATAGGGATTATTGAGATAAGAGGCAGTTTGCAATTTTAAGTAGCATGGACAGGGAAGAAGTAATTAGAAGAATGTGAAAGAAGAGACAAGGCCATATAAGTGGAACACAACTTATAAATGGGTTGAATATGTCACTTTCCAAATTGTCCTCAGCATTTTAATTAGTTGAAACTCAGAGTTCTTTTTTCCAAAGAATTGAGGTGATTGTAACTGGGGACCCAGGCGATCCTGACCCCTCCCTTTTCCCCAAACTTTCTTTGACTCATCATGTGTTGGAAATACCATCCTTTGTAGCCCTGAGCTTTAAGCCCTTTCAAGATTCTCTGCCCCCCAAGTCTAGATGGTTTCTTGAGTGCTGAGGAAAGAAGGGAGTCCGGTGAATGAAGAAGGCTAGGAATTTCTCATTTCATTACATTTGGAGGAAACAGAGAAGTGAGAAGAGAGAAGGTGGAAGGGGACTCCTGTGCTTGGAGCCCTGGTTGAGTTACTGCATGGGTGTGAATCAAAGCTAGAGGGAAGCTCATAGACTCTGAAAACAACTTCCTAAGGACATCTTGCAAAGAGCTTCTGGACACAGGGAGGCCACCCGAGAGGACCTTGGCAGCAGTGGCTCCCTTTTGAAGCCTGGTGTTCGGAGTGTGGGATGCCCACCCTTGCCTACCCTCCCAAAGCCCACCACTCAAGACTTTCATGTAGGGAATTCCCTGGGGATCCAGTAGTTAAGACTCTGCACTATCACTGCCAAGGGCCTGGGTTCAATCCCTGGTTGGGGAATGAAGATCCCACAAGCTGCCCCACATGGCCAAAAAAAAACACTTTCATGTAGGAGGGACACAAGCCAGACCACCAGTCATGCTGTACTATTTGTTTATTTGTTATATCCAGCATAATTTATGCAACAATAATCATGGAACACCTACAGGTACATCTTGGGATAATCAATGAACAACACACAAGATTGAGCTTACATTTTAAGGCAATAGATTAATAGGGCAATAGAAGAGAAATTGTAAATACGACAATAGAAAATCAATGCAATAAATACGTAAGATATGTAGGCTATGTGAGACCAGTGGGTTAAGTAATAGTAAGAGAGCAAAGGCCTGTGAATCTCATCTATGAAGTGAAGTACCTGGGCTTCTTCAGTTTTCACCACTTGGAGGTATTTTTCATGTCTATAACTGCAGTCAAGAGAGACGAGGTTTCTGGAAGTGTTACCTATGTATAAAGGGTGATTCTGTAAATTTAAGATTGAGTTTTCACTACAAGCTTAAAAATGACTTTGAGTGTCTAAGAATTCTGGGGAGTAGTTTTGGCTGCTTTTAAATGCTTGTGGATGTCTATAGAAAGAAAAATTAAGATGTTTTAACAACCCATCTTAAGTCTTTACTCACCCCTTGAAATGAGAGAAAATGGTAAATACTATGATTCATGGCTTTGAAGTTATTATACCAAGCATGTATGGTAATCATTATGTTTCCTTGATGGCTTTATTGCATTACTTGAAGTATGGTCTTCTTTTCCAAGAAAGTAGAATTTATAAGAGTAAGGTAGTACACCCAGTAATTTGCAAACATTGCCCCAAACCCTAGTTAGCCAGTCTATATATGAAGGAGATGTTCAATTTTACAAATAACATAATAGGTGTTTAAATTTATTTTTCTACTTTCTACAGCCCAAATGAACCACTTATGATAATTATTGTATTTTTCCACCACCGTTCTGAAGAAACTTTTATCGTGTAATGCAGAGTTTCTTACAGAGAAGTAGGTGTTTTAAGATAACATGTAGAACAGGGTAAGCAGAGGGAACATAAATCTCAGCACCATCCAAAAATATCTCAGGAAGGATATATAATTTTTTTGAAGAAAAGTATTTGTATTAATAAAATTCTTATGAATATTTTTCAATGTAAATGAGCTCTTCAAAGTAAACATTTCTTATAAACTGTATCTAAGATTTCAAATAGCTGATTACACCAATCAAAGAGGAATTTCATCTGCTCATGGATAAAACTTTGAGTTGCCATTTGTAAGAGAACTTAGCTATAATTTTACATACCTGTTCCCTGGCTCTCTTTTTATCTCTCTAACTTTTAGTTTATTTTATTAGCTTCTCCTTCTCAGCCTGCTCTGTAACGTTGGTTGTCTTGTGTGGTGTGTGTCATGTTTGTTTGTTTGTTTTTACCATTCTCTTTTTCCTGTTCACAAATCTTGGATGATCTCCTTTACCCTCATGAGTTTACAGCCATTAAATATCCTAACCTCCCCCTTTCTCCTATGTGATCTGTACTTTAACTTCATTTTGGATCTCTACCAAGAGTAAGGTAACGAACCATACCAGTTTACCAGGGACTCTTCTAGTTCAAACACTAATAATCTGGCATCCTAGGAAAGTTCCTCCTCAAGATGTGAAGAGTTAGGTTGTGGGAGTTGGAGAAGACTGGGAGAAAGGTACAAAACCCGTATAGCACTCCCAAAATTAGGGGCTGAAAGCAACACTTTTTTCAGTGTCACATGGATACAGCACAGATTATCTACCTTCCATTACTGTCACTACTTTTTCTCTGACCACTGAAGTTGGCCACCATGATTTGCAGTTCACAGTAATGGATCATTAATTGTTGCTTCTCTTCAAGTGATATGTCTTAAGAGGGCAATTTAAGTGGATTTCAATTAAGAGTATTAATAATCCATATTTGACTTTGCCAGTGGAATAACTATTGTGTTTTGTATTAAGAAACAGAAGCTTTAATTTGATAAAGGTCAAATATGTAAAACATCATAATTAGAGGGATATATAAGTGATGTTATCCCATGAATACCAAGAATATATTTAAATAAGAAAGAGTTCTCAGAGAATTGGGAGATAATTACCTCTATCCATTGGAAAATTCTTTGGGACTTTCCTGGTGGCTCAGTGGTTAAGAATCTGCCTGCCAGTGCACGGGACACAGGTTCGAGCCCTGGTCCAGAAAGATCCCACATGCCGTGGAACAACTAAGCCCATGTGCCACAACTACTGAGCCTGTGCTCTAGAGCCTGTGTGCCACAACTACTGAGCCCGCGTGCCACAACTACTGAAGCCCACACACCTAGAGCCCATGCTTCACAACAAGAGAAGCCACTGCAATGAGAAACCTATGCACCACAATGAAGAGTAGCCCCCTAGCAACTAGAGAAAGCCCTCACACAGCAATTTAGACCTAACACAGCCATAAATAAATAAATAATTTTTGGGCTTCCCTGGTGGCGCAGTGGTTGAGAGTCCTCCTGCCAATGCAGGGGATACAGGTTCATGCCCCGGTCTGGGAAGATCTCACATGCCGTGGAGCGCCTGGGCCCGTGAGCCATGGCCGCTGAGCCTGCACGTCCGGAGCCTGTGCTCTGCAACAGGAGAGGCCATAGCAGTGAGGCCCGCGTACCACAAATAAATAAATAAATAAATAAATATTTTTTTTTAAAAAAGAAAATTCTTTGAGGATATGCAAGTACAGAATAGGGCAAGTGGAAAGATGAGCTAGTATATTTGCCTCACTCAGTATTGGATCAAAACAAAATGTGGTCTCTTTTCCCATGGGGTTAATATATTCCTTTAAACACATTCTAGTTCTGTGTGACTGCAGGTCACAGAAGCTCAAAATAATAATAATTTGATAGGCAGTATCTGTGGCTGATTTTCTTAGTAAACAAGGCATGCATAAAAAATGGTCATGGGAGTTGGCACTCTATGAATATGTTCCATGGTTTAGGTTGAGAAGTGTTTCCATTTAAGAAGCATGTGGTGTTGAACTTAATTTATGTGGAAGAGATGAGTGAAGCTCATATTCTACTCCTACAGCAGGTTACATTTGGCTGAGGAGGACCATTCCTCAGTGTTGCTCCTTGGGTGCTTGCTGTTTATTACTAAGTAAACATTTTCCCCATATTCTGAGGTTTTTCTGAATTTTGATTTATTATGTATAATCTATGTGCCTGATTTTCAAACTCTAAATGCCAATACAAAGGAGCCTTATCCAGAGGTCTGCTGGTCTGTTGGTACAACCAGTTCTCAAAAAAATATATGTGTATATATGTACACAAGTTTCTTATAAATCTTACTTACATAAACTTTCACAAAAGTTTACAATTAATAATGAAATACACAATAATATTTATTGTAAATGCCATATGGCCAATGGATTTTTGTACATTTTTTGCTGATTTTGCTAAACTCATATTTGTAGCCAACCAAAAATTGAAATTTAACCATGATTTTACGAAAGTGTTGCATCCCAATTCACTGTTTCCTCCTCCCCAAATACTGTAATTAAATATGTGATTTACTGTTAAACTATTTCTCACACTTGCACAAATTAAATTCATTAAATGGAAGTTTCTTGCAGCTTCAGACTTTGACCTGGCACATTTTAAGTCTACATTATTAACATTTCTCCATCACTTTTTTTTTAAGTTTAGACAATCAAAAACACAATACATCAACCTATGATATTAGTGTTTATAGATACAGATTTACATGGGGTAAATACTTCTTCCATCATGGCCATTTTAAAAAAATTTTTGGCTGCACCATGACTTGCGGGATCTTAGTTCCCTGATCAGAGATCGAACCCAGGCCCCTTGCAGTGGAAGCATGGAGTCCTAACCACTGGTCCTCCAGGGAATTCCATGACCAATTTTTAGAAGCCTTTTATTAAGGTATGATTGACATTCAAAAAGCTGTACATATTTAATATACACAAACTGATGAGTTTGGATATAAGTGTACACACATGAACTCATTACCACAATCTATGCAATAAACCATCCATCACCTTCAAAAGTTATTTTCCATACTCTTTATTTATTATTATTATTTTGTAATTTTGTAACAATTTTTTAATAACAACACGTAACATAAGATCTACCCTCATTGTAAATGTTTAAGTATACAATACAGTATTGCTAACTATATAGCTCTACGTTGTTCAGGTTTCTATGATTTATTCATCTTGTATAACTGAAATTCTGTACACTTTGACTAATACCTCCCCATTTCTTTCTGCCCCCAGCCCTGCTTCTATGAGTTTGACTATTTCAGATTCCTCCTATAAATGATATCAGATAGTATTTGTCCTTCTGTGACTGGTTTATTTCACTTTTTTCACTTTTAAGTTCACTCATGTTGTCACAAATGGCAGGACTTCCTTCTTTTTCAAGGTAATGATATTCCATTGTGGGTAAATACCACATTTTTTTATGACCATGGCTAATTTTAATCTACCGATATGATGCCACTCAACAAACTGTTGGGAAGAGATGTGCACCATTTTACAGTATTTTTACCGTATGAATACTATAGATATTTTAAAAGCCCTAAAGACTAGGTAATAGTAAAGCAATAAAATAATTAGGATGTGGTGTATTTTAATATTTATTACCTTTGTTTTAAATACATTTAACTATAAATTTATATAATTTAATTTTTTCTTAGTAGTTGTGTTTAATAATGGGCTTATAACATTCCCAAATATTGAACAATTGGCTCTTGTGAGCCAGTACAAACCAGCTTCAGCATATCATTGGCCTAATCTGAAGAGGCTTCATTGATGAAAGAAAGCAACATACTCCACCTCTAAGCTCTGCCACCACAGCCACTCCCTCCAAGCTGCTGATGTTCCTCCCAGAAGTACTGCGTGCCTTCACTTTGCCTTTTCCTCTGCCCTCCTGCCTACCAGTCCATTTCTCACACTGCAACCAGCGTGATCCTTTCAATGGCTGTGGGAAATATAGAGTTCCTCTTTTCAAAGTTCTCCAATAGCTTCTCCTCTCACTCAGAATTTAACCCAACATTCTAGCCACTACTGCCTCTTTGACTTAGCCTCATTGAGGACCTTTTTGTCATGTTTTCTAGTGACTCTGCCATTGGCTGCCACCTCACCAGCTTCCTTGCAGTTGCTCCCACATACACAGAGCTCCTAGTTTAGTACCCTCACACCTTGCTTCCTTAGCTTGACATGTAGAGACCTCCGCCCTGCACACTCCCTAAATTGCCTTGTCTCTAACCCAATGTTACAATCAACTGACAGTAGCAAGCATTTCCCCAGTCCCTAGAATGTCTGTTTTCTCCTCTGTTACCTATGTCTCATTGTTTTTCACAGCATATATTAGAACCTACTATATTACATATTCATTCATTTATTTTCCATCTCCCCAAGAAAACATGTTTTTCATAAAAGAAGGGACTTGTTTTATTCACTGTTGCATCCTGGAGCCTAGAAAACTTTCACATGATAAACACTGATAAGTATTTTTTGAAAGCATATGTGAATCCTCATTGTTGTTTACATGGAAATTTGTTTATTTTGGGTGAAATCCACTACCATTTCTCTCAGGATAAGCTGTTCAGTGGGTCGAGGGGGCAGAAAGGGGCCAAGTTCCACAAGTTATGTAAGGCTATGTACCCTCAGAGAGGAGTCTGTTTCTAGTTCTCACAAAGGTGTCATATGGTGTCATAATGTATCTTCAGTACATTAAAAAAATTATTTCATAACTAAAATGTTTTCTTTCCTCACTGTACCCCAAATCTTCTAATGACTTAGGACAACTTGCATTTGCTAACCACCTCTCTGGGAGAAAAGAGGATATATGAATATGACAAAGCAACCAGAATATCACACTTTTATTGAAAGACACTTTCATTGTCTGTGGATAATTAAAAATTGGAAACATCTGTGAAGAGATTGCTACAATGCTAGTTCCTAAGAAAAGATGACAAGGGAAAGGAGTTAAAGAAAGGTCATAATTGTTTACGATATTTTAGGAAGGTTAAGTTAAATATGCAAGGAATCAAGACAAATATTTATTCTTACTATGGCCCAGAAATGAAATTAAGTCTAAGTTCCTAGGAAGCAATCAAAACTCATTGTGATGATTGCACTCATAGAATATATGTAAACAGCCTATTCAGAATTTTACTGTTGTCTCAATTTTTTTTTAACATGGTCTTACTTTATCTATGGCCAGAAAATCACATAGAAGGATAAAAAGAGAGCAAGAGAAAAGCTACCCCATTCTGATTCATTTCATAAGAGTTTCATAATAGCAACATCACTACAATATCAAGGGATAGTTTTATCCAAAGTTTAAATTGCTGACTGTGGATATTTCCTTCAAGATCTTGGTTTCTTTACCTTTGAAGTGGGCATAGTAAATTTATTTCTTGAGAAAAAAGTTATAAAAATCAGGTAATACATGAAAACTGTTATTATTAGGCTTAAGGATATGTATCATAAATTACTTTCAGAGTTTATTAAATGGGCATTTTTATGAAAGGGTATATTTTCTTAAAATTTTAATGATGCTTGCATTGCTCACAAAATATTTATTATCTTTCACTTAAAGAAATGTGAGTTATTTCAAAGGATATGGTGTTCATACCTTCAGATGTACTCTTTATGTTTTATCCAAAACTGTATAAAAGTCATCAATATTTACCACTTTCAAAAAGCAGTTCATCTTGGGAGTTTGGGATTTACATACACACACTGCTATATTTAAAATGGATAACCAACAAGGACCTACTGTATAGCACAGAGAACTCTGCTCAATATTTTGTAATAACCTAAATGGGAAAAGAACTTGAAAAAGAATAGATGCATGCATATGTATAAATGAATCACTTTGCTCTACACCTGAAACTAACACAACATTGTTAATCCACTATACTCCAATATGAAATAAGTTTTTTTAAAAAAAAAGCAGTTCACCTTTCCAAGAAGTCCCCTTTTAAGTGTGGCCTGCCAAACCTCACTCTGGTGGCTTATCTGATGGTCTCAGCAAGACTATGGCCTGGGTGATAAATCCAGCTCCGACTGTTCTGCCTTGAAGCACAAAGAAACTGAAGGCTCGTTTCCCAGAGGATGGGGGAAGTTGTAGCTCTAACTGTTTAAAATTGGATTTTAGTGGGTAATGCTTCAAAGCGCTCACTTTGCATTTCTGCTAACAAAGCTGAACATTCAGCCAAAATATTGGAAAGGAAATCCTCCGGCAGAATGAAACGACAGAGGAGGCTTGGGAAGTGGTGAGCCAAGCCAAGAATGACAAAATAAAAGGGGCACATTCCAGAAGGAGAAGTGAAAGAGAAAACTGTTTTTAGCTCACTGGCTAGCTTCTCCTTGTCCCAGAGCCATACCCGAATCTTGGAAATAACAAATTCTTTAGTCATTTTTTTAGCTTTTCCTCTCATATTCTAACTTAAAATCCTAGGCTATTACATTAAAGGAAACTTCAGGAGCCCTTCTGAGCAATCCAAGCTTTTAATACAAATTGGTGTTTACGATTTAATGGCAGGTGCCACAGATGGAGATCACAGGAAAGTTTTCTACCCCCAACACTGGAAATAAAACGACTTCAGCTTTCATGCAATGAATAACATAGGTGTTCTGAAAAAATATTTCTGTCAGAAGTAATCCTCTGAAACACAGTTCTGAGAAGTATTTTGAGTTCCATAACATGACTCTGAAGGTGAGCATATCTACTTGTTTATCTCCTACTAGGATAACTTTATTCATACTACATTGATTTTGCTGTAAACTCTTCTGCTTCTTGAAAAAACACTGTTTATTTGATCATTGGAAGCCAATCCCACCCAAACTGCTTGCGTGGCTTATTTAGAAATGGCTGAGAGCAGTCACAGAGACAGCCCAGGAAGCCAGTTGCATAGGGCAAATCAGAAAAGAGGACAGAGCTAAGCAGATGTTGACTGTGTTGGGCAGAAACAGAGGCCTGGACGGATTGATTTCTGAGAGGTTCTTGCATTGGTAATTTTGCCAGTGATGTCTTGTTTCCTAATCCCTCACCCCGTTGTGTGTGTGTGTAGGCACATTTGTTTTATAAAATCATCTTTATTAATTAAAACAGGTACCACCTTTCCACCTTTGAGGAGATTGCAAATTTACATTCAGAATAAATAAACATGGATACTCCATCATACCTAAGAGGACAGCAGTCAAATCTTCCTACAACCACTTGGAGACAGTTAATTTCTTTTTCAAGTCTCTTGCATTACTAAAGGACCCACAGAAATGAAACTGGAATTGCTAAAAAGCAAAAAATGATACTTTGTGCTGAAGAAATTTCTAAAATTGGAAACAATTAATGCTAAATTTGAAAAAAAAAACACAATGGCTTTTTCTTTTACTTTTGGATTTTATGTCTCCAAGTGGTGTCTGCAGAAAAGTTATATTTGAGAGAATAGGAATATATAGATTGTACAAGGTGATTATTTTTAATGTATGTCTCTGTCTTAAATTATTATAAAGTCCCAGGATTTAAAGGGAACTTGGTCATCTAGTAAAATTCATGCTTGTAACTTTAGTTCTTTTAGAAACAAAGCTATTTAGATATTGCTAAAATATCTTCAGATAAAGAGACTAGACATTGTTTTTGTAAACAATAACACAGACTTTTGTACTATATTCAAGTCAATACATATGCATTGCAAAACTAAGCTGTGCCAGTGATACAGAATTGAATATGACACTTTCTGGTTCATGTATGCATCCATTTACAGCTTTTATTGGATATCTAGAGTGTGCCAGCACTGTTTGGAGGTAATGATACACATGTGTTAAAATAAGTAAGACCAACTTTCTGCTTTCATGGAAACTATAGCCTAGTAGGAGAAAAAAAGGCATTAAAAATATATAATATAATGACAGGCAATGTAAAGTGCTATGCTTACACATAAAGCAAGATGAGGGATCAAGGGTGACAGAGACAAGGGTGCTCTTTTAGATAGGATGGTCCAGGTAGACCCCTCTGGAAACGTCCTATTTTAAACGGGGCCCCTGATGGGAAGAGAATGAGAAGGATGGCATCCTAGGAAGAGGAATCCTGATGCCAAAGGTACCACTGTAAGAGAAAAGGGTATGCTGAGAATAATTCCTTTGGCCAGTGCTCTGTGTGGATGGAACGTCGAGAAATTGCAGAAGAGGAGGCAGGAAAGGGATGGGGGCTGTAGTTGAAGAGACTGTAGACTGGGCTGAAAGATTTGGATTTTTCTTGAGGTAGAAGGGAACTGAAGAAGTTTTAGAAGAGACAAGAAGAAGTCAGAGCTGAGTTTTCACCGGTTATTCTGGCAGTGGTATGGAGACTGGGAAGCGTGGAGGAAGATGATGTATTCATTCTATACAATATAAACCAGAGGCCTCTGAATATATCTGTTCACTCCAGGAGGGTTAACTTTGTGAGTCAATAAGACTGGGCCATGGTGTGCCCAGATTAACCATTGTTTCTGATCAAGTATGTGAGGGTGTTTCCAGATGAGATTAACATTTGAATCTGTGGATTCAGAAAAGTAGATCACTGTCCTTAATGTGGGTGCACATCATCCAATCCATTGAGGCCCTGAATAGAACAAGAGGGGTAGGATGGAGAAATTCACCTTTCAAAATTCTTGCCTGATTTCTTAAGCTCAGACATAGGTCTTCTCCTGTCCTGGATGCTCCTGGTTCTCAGGCTCTTCAGGCCTGAATTGGAACATATACCATGGGCTCATGTGATTCTTAGGCCTTTGCACTTGGACTGAGTTACACCACAGGCTTTCCTGGGTCTCCAGCTTGTAAATGACAGATTGTGGGACTTCTCAGCCTCTGTAATTATGTGAGTCAATTCCTTATAACAAATCTTTTCCTCTCTTTATATATTCTATTAGTTTTATTTCTCTGGAGAATCCTGACTAATACAACCTCCCTCCCCAAAAAAGTAATTTTGAAAAATATTTTTAAATGTTCATAACATGTCTGTTGGCCATCTGCATTTCCTCTTTGGAAAAATGTCTATTCAGTTCTTCTGCCCATTTTTTAACTGGGTTGTTTGTTTTGTTGACGTTGAGTTGTATGAACTGTTTATATATGTTGGATATTAACCCCTTATCAATCATATCATTTGCAAATATCTTCTCTCATTCAGTAGGCTGTCTTTTTGTTTTGTTGATGGTTTATTTTGATGTGCAAAAGCTTTTAAGTTTAATTAGGTCCTATTTGTTTATTTTTGCTTTTGTTTCCTTTGCTTAGGAGACATATCCAAAAAATATTTGTGATTTATGTCAAAGATGATTCTTCCTGTTTTCCTCTGGGAGTTTTATGGCCTTACACTTAGGTCTTTAATCAGTTTTGAGTTTATTTTTTTATATGATGGTACAGAATGTTCTAATTTCATTCTTTTACATGTAGCTGTCCAGTTTTCCTAGCACCACTTATTGAAGAGACTGTGTTTTCTCCATTGAATATTCTTGCTTCCTTTGTCATAGATTAATTAACCAAAGTGTGCAGGTTTATTTCTGGGGTCTCTATTCTGTTCCATTAATCTATATATCTGTTTTTGTACCAGTACCATACTGTTTTGATTACTGTAGCTCAATATTGCTAATCATCAGGGAAATGCAAATCAAAACCACAGTGAGGCATGACCTCACACCTGTCAGAATGGCCATCATCAAAAAGAACACAAATAACAAATTTTGGTGAGGATGTGAAGTAAAGGGAACCCTCCTACACTGTTGGTGGAAATGTAAACTGGTGCAGCCACTGTGGAAAACAGTATGGAGGTTTCTCAAAAAAACAAAAATAGAACTACCACATGACCCAGCAATTCAACTCCTGGGTATATATCAGAAAAAAACAACAACACTAATTAGAAAAGATAAAAGCACCCCAATCTTTATAGCAGCATAATTTATAGTTGCCAAGATATGGACGCAACCTAAGTGTCCATCAACAGATGAATGGATAAAGAAGATGTGGTGTGTGTGTGTGTGTATATATATATATATATATATATATATATATAAAATATACATATACAATGGAATACTACTCAACTTTAAAAAAGATTGAAATTTTCCATTCACAACAACATGGATGGACTTGGAGGGCATTATGCTAAGTCAGACAGAAATAAGTCAAACAGAGAAAGACAAATATTGCATGCTGTCACATATGTGGAATCTAAAAAATACAACGAACTAGTGAATAAAACAAAAAAGAAGCAGACACATATATAGAGAACAAACTAGTGGTTACCAGTGGGGAGCGGGAAGGGGGAGGGACAAGATAGAGGTAGGTGATTTAAAAAATATGTTTATAATGCATTTAAATACTTGTAAAAGTATAATTGTCAGCATACTCAAAATATTGGCATTTAAAAATAATTATTTCACTCCATTTAAAGTATCCAATAGAATATAAACTTGGAGGTGATTTGCTTCCCACCATCGTTCATGTAAAATCATAATGTTAGTCTTAACAGTTTTACATTAGCATCTTTAACTTTCTCCTCAACTTGTTCCACAGAATTTTACTCTAAAATAACTTATATTTATGATTTGGAAATGTTTTACGCATAATCTTGCTGTATTTTCTGCAATGAACATGTATACATATACACACATGTATATAGTATAACATTTATAAAGTATTAATTTTAGTAAATATAGTTCATTATAACTAATATATTTTATAATGTATATAATCATAATTTATTTAGAATATTTATAATTATACATAAGTAATATATTTAGTTAATACAATAGTAATAATAGCAGTCCCTTATGCAGTACTTGTTATGTACCTGCCACTGTTCCTGGTGCCCTTCACATTTTATCTTAATTAATTTGATCTTCACAGCCACCCTGTAAGGTAGCTCAGACATCTTATTCAGGTAAACAGGGAGTGGAAATGGAGAGACTTTCATTAACAGCAACATTATTCAATCCTTTGAACACCTTCAATATCACATGCCAAGATTAAATGGTGAGCCATTATTAAAGAGTGCTATCTATTAGTTAATTCAAGTAGGTCCTCTAATTTTTTAGTAGCAAAATATTTGAAAGCACACACCTGGGAAGGGATTTGTTGCCAACTCGCAGGACCACAGTTACCAGTGACGGCAGTTATTACAGCCTCAAGCACTACAGAAAGACTAGACAGTGGGTAGGTCGGAGGTTGACCTTTCTTTTCTTAAGGCAGAGAAGTTCAGTTCACCAAGGGGACACCTTGACTGTGCTGCATCCGCAGGCAGATCGGTTTTAGGAAACGTTATTATGGAAGCTGAAGCTCTAGAAGCCAGCTTCTCCTAGTTAGTCCTGTTCCCTCCCCTTGCCACTTTGGCAAGGCCCCCTTGAAGGGATGCTCAATGCTTCTCTAAACTATTGTTCTTGTTGCCTTTCTTGTCCATAAGAAACTTCTTGTCCTTTTCAAAATGTGCTTTTCACAATTTAGGAAAATGAGTCCCCGTGGTATTCAGTGGCTGTCTCTGGCCATGATTTGAGACTAGAGACCAGATTTTTATTATGTTGATCAGATCTCTTAACGACGTTCAGTCCTTGACAGGTTAATTTATGTTTTATTGGAGTATTGATCCATTTTTTGTTCCTGTTAAACAGCAAAGTAACATTTTAAAATGGTGCAGACTGAGTAAAAGTGAGTGATGGTGGGGGGCAGAACTGAAAGATTGTGGCTGCAGCTGCTGCTAAGTATCATTTCACCCAAGAGAGAAACTTTAAAAAATTGCTAGAGGGGAAAAAGCCTTTCCTATTTCTATCCTTGGAATCATTTTAAAGTCATGTTGATGAAAAAAAATAAAATTTTGGCAGGCTATGGTTCTCCTAAAAGACACATTTCTTGAAGGATACAGAAGCCATTTTGATATATTAATTTTACACCAGAAGTTTTCAAAGCTTGCTTGGTTGAATGATCTGTTAGCACATGATCATTTTTATTAAACTGTCATATTTTAACTTATCCAACAGTTAACTTTTTTAGTGCAAAATGTCATTAAGGATTTTACATGTTTCTACAGGTAGACTGGTAGAAAATTTATTGCTGTTGTATCATTTGACAAATTCTTGAATCTTCATATACTTTCTTGCTTTTGCCCATCACCAGGAAATGGGCTCATCACTTTCCAGGCCTTTGCTATGGGAAGGAAACAGAGTCCTTTTGAAAGCTCTGGGCGATCTTTGCGAATATTTAATCATGGAGGTGGTACAATGGCATCATTTACGGCGATATGTCAAAATTAATTTCATGGTATTCTGTCAAGGAAAGAATCTTACCATATGCCCTCAAATTAAAATAAATGAGTTAGGAAAACTCTGACAGAGTTTACCTAATTCTGCAAAATCTTTGGATTTTCATTTAAGAGTCCCTTAAATGAAAATAGAATCATTCATGCAAACATGATTGAGTTTAATTTATTTCTGTTATTAAAAAAGAAATTAGAGGGCTTCCCTGGTGGCGCAGTGGTTGAGGGTCCACCTGCCGATGCAGGGGACACGGGTTCGTGCCCCGGTCCGGGAAGATCCCACATGCCACGGAACGGCTAGGCCCGTGAGCCATGGCCGCTGAGCCTGTGCGCCTGGAGCCTGTGCTCCGCAACGGGAGAGGCCACAACAGTGAGAGGCCCACATACCACAAAAACAAAAACAAAACAAAAAAGAAATTAGAAATAAAAGAGGTTTCTATCTTCTCATATTTCCAAATTCATGCCAAATATCTTCAGTACAGAGTCTTGTGTTTTTATTAGAAATGCATTAAATGAAAAATTAAGTATGAAGACAGAGGAAGAGCAAGAACTTGACAGACATACTTAGAAGGATGTCAAACACTTGGATTGGAGATGCAATGCGCAGATTTTCCAAGTACAACATCGGTTCCCTGGGACCAGGGCAATGTTACATGTCAATGAGTCACCCAACAGATGTATAATGGAAATCTCAGAGGAAAGAGCTTACCTCTGCCTGAGCACATGGAAATTTAGTCACCACTGAATAATAAACCTCACTGCTTGGTTCAATAAAAGTGTGGAACACAAGTGGGTATATGGATGAATTTCTTAAACAAATTTCAGTTTTTGCCATGTGATTTTTTTTTTTTTTTTTTTTGCGGTGTGCGGGCCTCTTACTGTTGTGGCCTCTCCCGTTGCGGAGCACAGGCTCCGGATGTGCAGGCTCAGTGGCCACGGCTCATGGGCCCAGCCACTCCGCAGCATGTGGGATCTTCCCGGACCGGGGCACGAACCTGTGTCCCCTGCATTGGCAGGCGGACTCTCAACCACTGCACCTCCAGGGAAGCCCCCATGTGACGTTTTAATATTTTTGTTGCAGGCACATTAGTCAGTTTTTGAAATTGTGCGTGGATTATTTTTTTACACTTAGGTTATAGAGAAATTCACTTATTATTATTATTTTTAAGTATTATACTTTTTCACTGTTTGCATACTGAGATCTGATGCATTTGGACCGTCTTTTTATGTATGGAGTGAACCCAAGTTTACATTTTCCAAATAGCTATTTAGTTTGCCCCACACTATTAAAAAGTAGTACATCTTTTCCTTACTGTTTTGAGATGTCACCCTTCTTGCTTCTAAATTTTCATATGTACTTGAGTCTATTTCTAGGTATTCTATTCTGTATCATTGGTATGTCTGCCCAGTCATGTTCTAGTACTATACTGCATTACTTATAGAGGGTTTATTGTATGGTTTAATCCTGGGTAAAGCTATACTTTTCCCAATCTCCTCCCTGCTCTCCTTTGCCAAGGTGTTTCTAGCTGTTTCTGCATGTTTATTTAGAAAGACTTAGGGGTAAAGTATTTTAATTTCTGTAACCAACTCTGAAATGAACATATGTATATGTACACATACAGAGAGAAAGAGATAAAGCTAATGCAGCAAAATGTTATCACCTGGTGAATATTGATGAAGGGCATTTGGGTGTTTTTAATAGGATTATTGTAACTTTCCTTGTGGTCTGGAAACTTTCAAAATAAAATGTTGAGACAAAATCAAATAAACAACTTTGGGGAAAATCAATTATTTCCCATTAACCTTTGAGGGGAGGGTAGAAAGACATGGGAATGGGAACAAGAATCCTCAGTGGGTATTTTGAGATAATATTTTGTTTTATCTTGAACAATATAAATATATTAGCAATTCAAAGTAAAACATCAATAAAGTCTAATTTAAAACAATGCCCTATAAATATGGGAGCTGTGAAATGGATTTCAAACTTTATGAGTGTTTAGCATTGGGATATTTAAACAGTATCAAAGTCCCTGAGAATGGGCCAGCCAAGGAAGCTTGTCCTAGTGGTCTGGCTCACCCAGGTCCAGGAGACCACTGCTTTGTAAGGACCAGGAGCAGGATGGCATCTCACTTACAGAAGAGGCATTGCCAGAAACTCAGGTCCTTTTGACCTAGAGATGACAATTCTAACTTCTCTTCCTATTCTCTTCCTTCTCTCTCTAGACATTTCTGCATTAATTAAAGGTCATGTGCACGAAGTATCATTGTGTTGGAGCTTGATGGTGTATGTGCACATACATTTGCATGCTTCTGACTTTAATTTTACCTTCTCTCTGTGTCCCACCTTTCAGGCAGGAATGCCAAAGAGGAGAGGGGTAATCCGTCCTGCACAGTTCTCAGTCTAGCTGGCAATGTAATTCTTTCCGGTTTCTAGGGCTTTCTCTCTCCCTGGAATCCCATTCTCTTTCTTCTTATCCCTTAGCTGGCTACTTCTTTCCTATATCCAAGCCTCAGTGTAGACTTCAACCGTTCTGAAAAGTTTGTCTATAAATTTCAAGATGGTGTTAAGTGTTCCTCTCATGTGGTCCCATAGTTCTTTGAATAACCTGACCACAGGACATGTCATGGTGTGTTGTGATTACCTAATGAGAACTAACATTTACTGAGTTCTCACTGTATGCTCAGGGCTTAAATGTACTATTTGATTTTCACATCAATCCCATGAGGTAGGAGACATTTTGTTTTCTATTTTAGAGAAAAAGGAAGTAGGCTTAGAGAAATTTAGTTATTTGCTGTAACAGACAGCCTTTAAGATCACCCTCAATAATCCCCACCTCCTGGTATTCATAGTCTTGTGTAATCCCCTCCCTTTGAATATGGGCTGGACATAGTAAGTTGTTTCTAAAAATCAGAGTATAGAAAAAGTGATGGGATGACACTTGTGACTTGATTATAAATGATTGTGATGTCTAACCTTGATAATAGATTCTCTTTATTGCCTTCTTGGCTTGCACACTTTGATGAAGTAAGATAGCTTGTTGAAAAGGCCCACATGGCAAGGAGTTGAGGGTGGCCTCCAGCTAACTGCAGTTGAGGTTCTCAGTCCAACAATCCCCAAGGAATTGAATCCTGTCAACAACTGCTGCCCCCTCCACAGTTGAAACTGCAGATGAGACCACAGTCATAGGTGTGAAAGACTCTGACACAGAGGGATTCCTGACTCACAGAAACTATGAGGTAATAAATTTGTGTTCTATTAAGCTGCTAAGTTTTGGGGTAAAGATAGATAACTATAGATTGCTATCAATAGATAACTAATACCCTTGATTTAAGTCTCACAGGTAGAAATATAGAGTACAGGGTTAAAATCTGGCAATTCTAACTCTCTAATGAATCTTTGTCATGCTGTTTTGTTATTTCCCAGCTGCTTCTTCATTTAAACATATTCCGATTTTCATTCCTAGCATTTAGCCTTGTATTTTGTGTGTCTTCAATAATTATGGAATGAAAAGTGGGTCTATAGAAAACAAAATCTTGTATGATGAACCAGCCAGTCAAAGCAAATTTTTTTCAACTTTGTGTTTCTTAAAACTGGGTAAGGAGAAGAGGTACACATAACATAATATGCTGGTTTGGAATTTGTTTATGCACTCTGCATGCTCACTGTAACAAACTCAGTTTTAACTCAGTTTTAACATCTTTCTACTATAGAATATGGATCAGGGAGCACACATGGGCCTTAATTTGTTGTTAATTCCTTTATCAAATATTTTTTAAATACCTTCTGAATTTCTGCCTCTGTGCCAAGCTCTCGGAATACAAAATTGGATAGAGCAATGTAAAGGGCAAGACCAAATGCAAATAGTGGCACTATTGTGTGACATGATAAGTGACTTATTTGAGGTTTGAACAAAGAACTGCGGGAATAAAGGACAAACCAATAATTTAGTAGGGTGACCATCCATTGGTGTTTCTGTCTATTTCTCTCTCTCTGTCTACACACACATACATATACACATACACATACATGCTGATTCAGAAAACCATAAATAGTCATTCAGGAGAGTTAGAATTTTACTCAATGATTTTAATTATAAAGTGATTATGAGAAAAAGTTCAAGTGAAACTACTTGGCTGATCTGAAGTAGGGCATTATTGATTTTAATGAATCACTGAGCAACAGAGTTTAGAGACTTGACATCAGAGGAGGTGACACACCAATAAAAACCAGGGAATTGCCAACCAGGGAGAACAACTGGAGAAACAATTTAAAGTGTGTTGTTCTCTTGAAGTTCAAAGTAACTTCTAATGGTTTTTACACACTCACAAATCTCTCTATTTTATTTTCCTATGTCAAGATGCTGCCATACAAAACAATCAAAAGGAAAAATTATCATTTGCATTTAGCCATCTTCTACTTCCCATTCAGGTCAAAAATTAATTTCTCATAGGTTTACTTATAGTGAATTTGCATCCTGCATCTCAATAAACTATTTTACAGTGTTCCTTCTTGTCAGCCTATGTGGGATACCATAAGGTATCTCTCAAGATCTTAGAAACAATGGAAATAAAATTGCCCCCTGAGAGTTAAACTATGAATCAAACAAATGATGAATAAAAGTAGAGAATCGCAGTTACCTTAGTCAAGAGTTCCCAGTGCTGCAAGACTTGATTGTGAGCTGCCTGAATGTATTAATGCACTAAAGAAGAACATATGCTCAACAGGTGGTTGTGCAACCATGGGAAAATAAAGGAACAGAGTCCCAGAAGCGATATGGGCCATGCTATATAAGCGTTATCCTAGCTAGTGAACAAGGCCATCCTTTTCAATTGGATATATTCAGCTCTTATGCATTGGATTAACCACCCAACTTCTTACTGTGTTCTCTTTTCAAGTTCAGTAAGGAAATTTCCAATTTCTGTCTGACTTCCTATGTGGGTCAATGTTAGTGAAGCAGACCCTGAGAAGAGGGGAAGGAAGAGTTGCATTGTCAGTTAATTGGGTAAAGATGTAAAAGTGTGAACATTGGTTGTAGACAAAAATTTCAGTAGCTCTCAAAGAAATATTTTTTGACTTATTGCCAGTGTTTCTAACTCTGCACTTTGGATCACTCTTTTCACTGTCACAGCTTAAACATATTTAATCCTCTCTCATTTTAAACAATAAAATAAACATAAAACGTTCATTATACAACACCCCACCCCCAGTCCCAGATAATACTGTGAAAGCAAGTTATATGTTTATTAACTCTATTCACTTAACTTGGATTTATTTACTTATTTTTTCTCTATAGCACTGAGAAAAGTGTTATTTGAATTTCCTGATGGTATTTCAGTTGTGTTACACAGATTCAAGAGAAGTGTTTTGTCCAAGCTTGTCCAAGTCTGTTTAAGGAGGACCAGCTCCCAAAGAGTTCATTAAGGAGGAGGTTTCACATCACATTAAGGAGGTTTCACTAATGTAGTCATTAGTGAAACCTCAGAGAAGGGAGAATCACCAGATGGGGTCAGCACCACAGGGTTCTGCCACCTCTTGTTATCAGGGAAGTCTCCTTTCTAGGCCAACTTTGTCAGTCTGCACAAATCCTTTTAGATTTTCAAGTTTGAAACTTTCCCAAGAAGCTTAAGAAAACATAAGATGCGAAGTTTCCAAAATGTAAGAAATAACCCAAATGGATGACTCCTTTCACTTTCATAAATTTGTCCAGATACACGACAACTTGTGCAACTGTGTACAATGTTTCACATTTAGTGACTTTTATGACCCATACTCTGCTAGGCAGAGTGGTATAAGCACTTGTAATCAATACAAAAAGAATCCACCTTATATAAAATCCAAATTTCAAAAATTGGGTAAGACTGCATGTTTGGAGCCTATCAAGATACTTGCATGCATACGAGTGCAAAATGCTGAAGCAAACTGTGGAGGCAATTGTTCTTTTCCTTGCTGTGAATGTGAAAGCGAGAAGGAGCAAAGAATCATCAACAAATTAATACCCTTTTTATATTTGTCGTGACAGCTACCTGGAATAGGCAGGGAAGAAAAATGCAGATAAGAAAATAAGAAAATCACAGGCTCCTGGGGGCCAATGACAACAGCCTTCTGATCCTAATTTGATCTGGAGTTAGGAATGCCGGAAAGTTCTGTAATGGTTTCTTCTGCATGACAGACAGCTGTGACTTTTCTGGCAACAGCATTTCCCTGGAAGCTACACAAAGTCCCCTTTGACTGCTCATGATCAAAGCTGTGAAGGCACTCCTGCAACATCTTATTTTCAGAAAGACAGGAAAATCAGAACGCTGAGAGTGTATCAATAATTTCTAAGCACAATTTTAAGGTGAGTGGTACTTCTGAGAGAATTTCATCATTACTAAAAAATGATTTGTTTCTGCCCTTCCTGTTGCACACCTGGGAAAAAGTTAGCTTTAACTCTCCAATTAGTAAGTTGCATGTCATGGAGGATATTGACAATATGTTCAGCTGTTCTACTCAGAATTTATGCAGCTGACCATGTAGAGACAGATAGAATTCAGTGATGGAAGGCTCTCTAAACTGCAAGTCAGGGCACTCAGCTTTGTCATTGACTAGTGGACATGTCAAACAGCCTTGGCCTCAGTATCCCCATCTGTAAAATGGAGTTAGAAGCTGGAGCTCTGTGTTCTCTGCAGCGCCTTTGAAGTGTCCTTGTTAATGAGGCTCCTATTTGATTGATTCCTTACACTCAAATTTATAGCCATCATTGACCTTGGCAAGATTGCTGAGTACTGAGCTTTCTCCTTGGTTTTCTTTTCTTCTCTTTTTGTGCCCTTTCTCCTATGTTTGGTGTCTCTGTCAGCAGGAAAGGAGAAGATATCTCAATGTGAATTAGTATGTAGCACCCGGACAAGAAAGATTTGTATTTGTTAAAAAGGGAGCAATAGAAAGAAAAAGAGGGAAGGAAAGAAAGAGAGAGAGAAAGAAAGAAAGAAAGAAAGAGAGAGAGAAAGAAAGAAAGAAAGAAAGAAAGAAAGAAAGAAAGAAAGAAAGAAAGAAAGAAAGAAAGAAAGAAAGGAAGGAAGGAAGGAAGAGAAAGAAAGAAAGAAAGACAGAAAGAAAGAAAGAAAGAAAGAAAGAAAGAAAGAAAGAAAGAAAGAAAGAAAAAGAAAAAGAAACCTGATATATGTGGAGAGGGAAGAACATTTTAAAGTCAGAAAACCTGCTTGTGTATTTCAACTGTGCAGTTTATTATTTGTGTGAATTAAATTAAATCATTTAAGTTTTCTGAGTCTCAATTCTTTATCTATATAATAAAACCTAGTCCATAACATTGCAATAACGTTAAAAAGGTGAAGCATTTATGTAAAGTGTAAATTTACATTTATTACATAAAGTACATAATCCAAATTGTAATTTTATTATTTTTTACTATTTATTTACAGATTTCATGAATTTTGGTAGTAGTAGTAATAGAGGAGTATTAGTAGGAATGGTTGTAGTGATAAGAGCTACAAAATTATATTTTATTTTTTAAAAAAATTTTGTAAAGTATAGTTGATTTACAGTGTGTGTCAGTTTCTGCTGTACAGCAAAGTGATTCAGTTCCAAATTATTTTTTAATGATGACATGTCATACACAATGAGGAACCAGGTTAAAAGAATTAACTGGGGGGAAGATAGGCCTTTTCTGATATATTTAAAATATGTATATCGGTTTCTAGTATAATTTATAAACTAGATACCTGGAGCATTTTTTTTGTTTCTTCCCTCCTTCTCCCTTCCTTCCTTCCTTCCTTCCTTCCTTCCTTCCTTCCTTCCTTCCTTCCTTCCTTCCTCCCTTCCTTTCTCACACACCCACTCTGCATTGACCAACTCCAACCCCTGATGCACTCTAAGGGAAAGGTAAAATGACTGCAGGGTAAAAACACTGCCCTGGACCAGAACTCTGTGTCAAGAGTGACTGCAGGAAGCATCTGGTAAGGATGAAGGAAGCAGCTATTTTATCTGGAATTTTGAAGACTTGAGGCTCAGAACCAGAGCTGACATTTGGGGACCTAGCAGGGGTGTATAGACAACATATGGCGCCAAGGCTGTTCTGAGCAACTGCTTACGGAGACCAATTTTTTTCTAAACGTAGGACCCCAGCTGGTATGGTCCAAACTCTTCCTATTCTGACCAGAGTCAGTAGTGAGAGAACAGGGAGAGAGTAGAAGGAGAGAAGCACAAATTGGAGATGGTGGAAAGTGGAAAAGGAAAACCTTTTCCACTGGTCTGGTGACTCTGATTTCAAATAAGACCAGTTGGCAAGAAAGCTTCCTCCCACCACCTGACCCTAACCTCAGCCTTTTGCACATCACCAATACTTATGCCACCTCCCTCTCATCCAGGGGTTGGGCCTTTCCTCCAGCTCTTCTCCCTTAAGCTGCCTCTTGGTGCCACCTTTCCCCTTGAGGCTAAAGGTTCATCATGACTTCATCTTTGTCCCCTGGAGCAGGGAATGAGCATATGTGATGGTCCAGGGTCCAGAGAAACTCAACTGTGCACTCCAGAAGCCCTTCTTTGTTCCTTCTAGGCACACAGCAGCTCTGCTAATGCCTGCCAACTTAACACACCCAGTCAATGTTAGGTGCGAGAGGGTTTTTACTGCAGTGGGAAGGAATCTTTGCACGTAACTTGGTGGGTACTGCTACATCCTGATTTTTACATAGGTTACACGCAATTGAGCCAGTTTATTTAATGACCTTCTAATGAACATTTGTCATATGACTATTCTTATTACTTCACATTTCAATGCCACCTAAGGGGGTTTTCACTGGAGGAAAACCCAGTTTTTCACTGCCCTCCCTACCTATGGGTATCATGTTCACAAAGTTAGTGAGCTCACGTGCACATGGTAATGGGTGTCATCATTTTATTTGCTTCCAAACTGACTGGCATAGATTGTCTCAGTTGTAGAAAATCTGAATTAAAATGGTAAGCTTTTATAGTACTGGCAATAGATGATAGCCACCACAGCTAGGGCTCTTCTGAACCCATAATTACTCCAAGGTATCTTTAGAGTTCAAGAATATTTCAATTTTTCTCCATCACAGCATCTTGCTCTGTGGCTCTCATTTACCCCAACCCAAATTAATTTCTATTAGTATGATGTTTCCTTGTATTCAAACATGGATTCTTGTTGCTTTTTAAACCACTTTTCTGGCTTTATTTCTAGAAAGAATTTTTAAACTTTTCTTCCTATGGATTTATGTTGCAATTGGATTTCAATTACCAAGGATCCTGGCCCCCACGTGCTCAGTTCTCTCCTAATAAATTGGATAACCTCATTGTACTAGAACTTTCTTTCAGGGAAATTTGGCTTTATTATCCTTGGGATCTCCTTGGACTTTTAACTTTTCAGTAAATAGTGATCTAGTGACTTCCCTGAGATGAGGTCAGGGCTACAGTGGACTGTTATTTTGCTTTCATTAGCATGTGTCTAAACATTTAACCTTGGAATCTTATCCTTTCCAATAGCTTTCCCCATTTAGTAATTTTCCCCTAATTTAACTCTTTAGAAGAACAAAGAACTTTACTGTATTGAGGTGGATAATCAGGAAATTGTACTTAATCTTTGGCTGTAGGCTGTGAGCACAAAGGACATGTGACCATTTGTAAAAGAGAAAATCTGTTCCTTGTCTTTGAGAAGCTTATCCTTTCTTGGAGGAGATCAAATACCCAGAAAAGAAGGGGGACTTAAAAATATTCTACAAAGCAAAATCAAAGAAAAAGTGCATGTGTATAATGCATCTGTTGCTGAGTAATAATAGGGAAGATGGTCACTTAAATGATTGGAGCAGAGGACTCTGCACGGGATGGCCGGAGAAGTTCATATTTGAGATGACAGGCTTCTCTAGTTCCTCTTTGAACTTGGAAATAAAGAACATAGCACGCTATGTTCTTGTCAGAGGACAGCATGCCAGAGGCAAGACCTCTTTCTCTGGTGAGTGCATGTATGTGCATGTATGTTTGTGTGTGTTTATGAATTTGCATACTATCTTCTTTCATCCATTCTTAGTGGAAAAAAATATTGGCTCAGTATATGAGCTAATAACAGTTTCATGATATAAATTATCTAGTTCAGTGTGAGAAATAGATACCCTTTTCTTCATTAATAATAAAATATACTTTGAAAAAAAGAACTAAAATAACCCGAATCCTTCATCTGCCTTACACAAAAAGGTAAAAGGTAATTAAGGGGAAGATCTTTTATCCCTTCAAGAAAAATCAGTTGTATACTTGGTTTCCTCGGCTTCCTGTCAAGAAAACATCTTAACTCTCCATGCGCTGAAATGTCTTAGAGGCAAACGGTATGTGCATGACATGAAGACCACACAGACATCAACATTGGACCCTACACAGACAGTGGGCCAGCTTAGTGAAGTCCTCTGATGTAGATGGGCTTCTTATTACTGTCAATAACCATAAATTGTCCCTACCAGAGAAAACCAGAGTATTTCACCAAGCCCCACATAGGTTCAGGGCAAAAAAAGAAGTGGGAATAAGATATAAAAAAACAAATAACTCACGCTGTTCTAGAGTATAAAAGCAAGTTGTCAGGCTGTTTTTTAAACAAGTACTTTTAAAAATAACTCCTTTGCTTTACTAAACAGAATTTTTGATTTTGTGTACAGGTATATGGAATTTTTCAGGTGAACAGTATGAGGGTCTGGGGGAATATTCCATATATCTCAGAAGGGGTAATGGTGTGCATGATTGGGTAATAGGATAATCTGTGCACTTATGCCTAAGTACATATAGTATCATATGTACACCGAATAAAATCCACTTGGATCTAGATATACAAAAATCTAGATGAACCAGAAATAGATGTTAGGATCCTTTTTTTTTTTTTTTTTTTTCCCAAGGAGAAAAATCCTTCAAAATCAAGTTTACTTTGCTGGGTAAACTGACTCATTACCACAACTGTCCTATGCAGATAAGTCTTAGGTGCTGAGAACTGCACTCCGATATGGAGACATCTCCAATGTATAAATTTGTCTGCCTAGTATAATAGTCTCAATTATTCATCTTTCCTGCATAGTAAGATATCAACTGGAAACTCAGACAGATTTAAGTTTGAATGAATGGACATTGTTCACATGGATTACTCCACTCTAATGAATTTAAACAGAGATGTGGACAGTACAAAACAATGGAGAAGTCCAAAATAACTGATGTGTGGCTTTGGAATGTACCTAGAAAGAGATGATCATACATATGCATCATACCTGCTGAAAGAGCCCAAGGTGCAGGTAGATCAAGAATGTGGAAGGAAAAGCTGAACGTCCTACAGAAATTATATGTAAAGTAGGTTTCAGGGCCAAACAGGCAAGTGTTCAAATCCTAGTTCTTCCCGCTAAGTTCAGTTACACAGTATCTCAGATTACAGAATGTAGTTTTCTCACCTGTGAAATGGGGAAAATCCTTACCCTGTGAGATTTCTACGAGGAATAAACACAAAAGCACTTGTCCAACCCATGGTAGTGTGATGGTCAGTTTTGTATGTTGACTTGGCTAGGTTATAGTACTCAGTTATTCCATCAAGCACTAACCCATGTTGCTGCGAAGGTGTTTTATAAAGTAGGGGAGTGGAATTTGCCAACCCAAAATATGTCTCTTTGACATATTAATTATTTTAAGCTGGTTATTTTTTTAAAGAAACACAGGAAACACTCTGAAAATCAGCTAGGAATTACCATTTTGTAAGACACATTTACATTTATATGGAACATCTCCATTTGTAAGGGTATCTCCCTGACTGTACCAGGAAGAGGAGGATGACCAAATCTCTAGGAACTCTTATCGATGGAGGAGGCAAACTTAAATCTGCATAAACAACCTTACCCTTGCTTACTGTGCTTTTCCTAGTAACCTTCCATAACTGACACTCAACTTCCTCTTTTGTCTTTAGTTGAGGATAGTATTTAAGGTGAGGGCTTCAGCCTTTTTTTTTTTAGTTACTCAGTTTTCCTGGGTTTCTCCCATGTTATTAAATCTTAGTTTGATTTTCTCGTTAGTCTGTCTCATGTCAATTTAATTCTTAGACCAGCCAGAAGAACTTAGAAGTGTAGAGGAAAATTTCTTCCTTCTTGACAGTAGACATCATTAGCATCACAATCAGTTGGTTTTAAGTAAAGGGGATTATCTTCTGTAATCTGTGTATGTCGGATCCAACTAGTAGAGAAGATTTAAAAGAAAAAGAGGTTTTCCTGAGAAAGGAGAAATTCTGCTTATGGACTGCAGTGACAGTTCCTGCCTGAGAGTTTCCATCCTAAATCTATTATCATCTACCTATTTTCTTTCTATCTATCTATCTATCTATCTATCTATCTATCTATCTATCTATCTATCATCTATCTGTCATCTATCTGTCTATCTACCTGTCTATATTGGTATCTATTTACACAAGGCTAATATTATGATGGCTAAACTTAGTATTTAAGTGTATACTAAGACTTAAATTAACCAGATTGCCCTATTTCTGTGAATAAAAGATGTTTTTTTTAAAATTTGCCAATTGATTAACTAGCACAATTTGTTAAATATAGAAAATTTGAAACAGTGACTATCTCTACGACACTGATTTTTTTCCCTAGTAGATTCTTCTTTAAAAGATTGTTGGTATGAGGATAACATCCTTATTTTTTCTTAAGTTCTTGCTTAAAGAGTCAGTCAATCAATGAAAACATATTGAATATCTACCAGATAATCATTCTTTCAGAGGACTTAACTTTAACCCTGGTTTTACCACCTTGGCTCTGGTGACAGTTTGGGGCTGGATAATTCTTTGTTGTGAGGGTGGTCCTGGGATTTTGCATGCTTAGCAGCATTCCTGACCTCTACCCATTAACATCAATATCACCCCTCCCCCCGCTGTGACCACCAAAAATATCTTCAGACGGTGCCATATAATCCCAAGGGGGCAAAATCACCCCCAAGTGAGAAACACTGCTTTAAATCCGTGAAATAGATGGTATTTGACATGAAATGGGTTGCAGGCTATCTGTGACAAACACTTCCCAGATCTTAGTGGCTTGAGACAACAACAAAATTATTATTTTTTGCTCAAATTAGAGTGCAGTGAGGGTCATTATGTTGGGAAGGGGGAACATGTTCCTTGTTAGAAAGCCTTCCACCTTGCAGTTTCTGGGGTCACTGGCCAGAATTTAATCACGTGGACCCACCTAAATGAAACAAAGCCTGGGAAACAGTTGCATGCCAAGGCAGACAAGGGAAAAGGTTAGTGAGTAATGGAAGTTTCTGTCATACAGATTATAATGAAATGAGGCCGACAGATTTAAATAAGACAGACATTAATGTGACGGCTTTGGAAGGGATTCTCACAAAACATCATCAGAAAGGTTTACTTCCAATCAAGGAAACCAGTATTTGCTTATATGGCTCTCAACCACCGAGTAAAAATATGAATGGATGACCTCAAAGCCAGGGCCTCTGCTCAGGTCATTAGTGGGCATTTAGTGGGGTACTAGAGTCTTTTCTAATCCAACATTCTCTTTGGGTCTTTCAAGCCATCTCAGATCTAAGAGGGTTACATCAAAAGTGGTGCCTCTGATCTGCTTTCTCTGAATTCACATGAAGCTCAGACAATCAGGAAACAGAACAAAATAGTAAACATGTGGCTCTAAATTAGGGGTGTCTGCTAGGATGGCTTCTCCACACTAGCACTGAGAAGGTAATAGATGAACCTGTTTCAGATTCTGGCTTCAGAAACAACTCTCTATGAGACCTTCAAGAATCTTCTTAACTTAAAAAGAGCTCCAGTTTTCTGATTTGTAAAATGGAAAATGCTATGCTTTCAAGATTGTTGTTAAGCTAAGTTGAATTAATGTATATAAAACACCCAGTGAATATAGTGCCTGGCACACCAGTACTCATTTTTTAAATTTACTTCTTGCTTTTCAGCAACCATGGATGATATATTACCTACAGGCTGACAGACAGACATGCAGAAATAATCAGAAGGAGAATAGAGAGAAGAAGAAACAGAGAGAGGCTAGAAGTCAGAAACCAGAACAAAGGAAGAGAGCATAGAAATGCACATGGAGAAGTCAACTCAATTTTAGTAGAGAGTTTAGCAGAGATGGAATATCGGGCTTAATCGTAAGTAGGATGCATTCTTAAATCCTGAGAAAGAAAGAGGTCATTAGCTTTACCTGGTTTGCTCACTATGTGATCACTATGTGAGGTCAACTCCCATTCTCTCTTTCATTTACTCATATTCCCCCTTGGAAGACAGTCAGGGACAGATGCTAAGACTGGTTTGTCCTGGACAATTTTAATAAACACATTTTTTTTCTATAGAATTTTAAAATTCTGTGTAGCTCCAAACCAAAACTTTCAGCAGTTTTGAAAAAGCAAACTTTTTCAAATTGTAATAGAGGTACTATCTATATATTGGGTGTCTATAATAATCATTATGTATCTATAATAATTTTTATTATGTATCTATTCCAGTTCTTACAGCTCCCTGCATGAGAGGGATTTATTACCTTCCTGTTTTGGGGTGTGGAATAGGAAACCTAGACATTAAGTGATTCATCTTTGATTCTAGATTTTCTGACTTAAAGACTTCCCTGGTGGTGCAGTTGTTAAGGATCTGCCTGCCAATGCAGGGGACACAGGTTCGAGCCCTGGTCTGGGAAGACCCCACATGCTGTGGAGGAACTAAGTCCATGAGCCACAACTACTGAAGCCCGTGCATCCTAGAGACCACACACTGTAACTACTTAAGGCCATGCGCCTAGAGCCCAGGCTCCACCACAAGAGAAGCCACCACAATGAGAAACTGGTGCATGGCAACGAAGAGTGGCCCCTGCTCCCCCAACTAGAGAAAGCCCGCACGCAGCAACAAAGACCCAACTCAGCCAAAAATAAATAAATTTATATATATATATAAAAAGACTGCCTTGTTCTCTTTAACATGGTTCCTGCCTGTCCCAGGTACATGGTACATGCAGTGTTGTTAAGGCCTGATGTTGTTCCAGCGCATCTTCTTTTCACCTCCAACACGCTCACATTTGTGGCCTGGTTGTCAGATGACATGCCCTGGATAACTCTCACTGATGGAGACAAGGTGGCCGGTGAGTAAAGGTGACAATTCCCTGGGTGGCTTAATTGTGACTCAGGCATGCCCCCTAAAGTATAAGCCAAGAGAGTGCCAGGCCGTTAAATAAGAGACACTGGGTGTTTTCTATAAATTAAATACAAGTGAGTTTAACGATAAGGAGGGAAATTATTTTGAGTCTGACAGTGTTTAGAAACTTTCCCATTTCACCATTAATGGTGGCACATAATCCAATTAGTCTTTAAGAGCAATCAGCACTCCATGGGGTGGCACCATGATGTACTGAGGTGCTTCATAGATTTTAATTCTCTCTAACAGCTTTCAACAATAAAACAGTTACTGAATTTGAAAGTCAACGGGAGTAATTCCAGTAGGTCTTGTTTATGTACAATCTTATGGAGGCTTCTCAAAACCTAGTGGCTATACATTGAATCATTCTCTGCATTCAAAGTTGTGGATATAAACACAGACAGAAAGCTGCATCTGTCAGTGACTCACACTTCATACAACCTTAAGATTCAAATTTCTCTTGAAAGGGATTCTAATAATTCAGATGGAGAAACATTCCAGTTTCGAAGTGATTGTGTTTGGAAATTGCAATGGAGGAGACTCCACAATTTCATGGACTGATTTAGTTTAGCAACACACAGCCTTCCTATATAGCTCTTGTATGATGCTTCGTGAGTACAAAGCAATGTCATGCCTTGGGGAATCCACTGTACTATGGGCTAGGCAATGATCAGTTCCACAGTGAGCCCTAGGATTTGTCTAAGTTGTCAGAATCTCCCCATTTCCCCATAAGCACTTTGTCAGGCTGGTGTGTACCCCTTGGAGCCATACCCCTCTTTCCATCACCCATTTGGCCTTTTTCACTAGCTTCTTACCCATTCCATTCGCATTTAACTCATGCTCTGATGTGGACCTCGAAACCAGAACCCACATTTTTAGATGTGTAAGAATCTTCAGCATTCTTTGCCACTGCAACCGGCTTGCTAGAAAGAACATAGTCCCAGTGTTCAGAGTTCCAGAAAGAGAAGGTGAATACAGTGAAATACCATTTATTTCTTTGGGGCACTAAAACCAGGTCTGCCATTTAGTCTTATTAAAGATTTAATACATGTGTTGAGAAAACGTATCAAATATTATTGTATAACTTTAAACAAGAAAACCAACCCTGAAATGAAAAAGAAAACAAAACAAGACATATATATATATATATATATATATATATATATATATATATATATATATATATTCATTTCCCCAAATTTCTTATTTTTCAAGAGGATTCACTGCATGACCAGTTCAAGTAAGTCTTTTAAGGTGGATTGCACTTATGCCTTTATAAGTACAGTTAGACTTTTAGAAAAGTTTCTATTACATGAAATAAAGTAAAACTGCAGTTCAACATTTTTCCACAAGGAGATTTTTGAAATGTGAAGACTTTTTTCTTTTTTCATCTGTTCACAGCTTCCTCCATGTAATGCTCTATCCTAGTTAAGGGTATATGATTTCTCCAGTTAACAGATAGTTTGTCTTTGGAAATTATTAATCTAAATGCCAATCTTCACAACTTTCCGAGAGACCATCATCATTACAAGGTGCCACTATGCATAATATCCTGAGATCTCCTGAAAGGCTAATTTAAAAGAAAAATCAGACATGTACTAGAGTTAATTTTTAAAATTACAGCCTTTCTTTCATTTTTCAATTATTAATTTATCATAAAAGAAACAATGGGTCCACTGTCTCATTCGGCAAATTGCTGGGAATTACTTTTGAATGTAAGCAGGTCACTTCCAAGTTGTCCATTCTACTCTTCAATTACTGCAGCTATTTAAGTAATAATTGCTACTATAATTCCACTAGAACTACAACTATGATTGGAAAAGAGATGAATAACTTTTCAGGGGAACGTATTTGTACTTCTTTGATTATCTAAGAGTCAGGAAGATGACACGTGAGTCTGTCTGTGCAGTGAGAATTTGATTGCAGTGGCACCAGGAGGACAGGGCCATCCTGCATTCAGTTTGGGAGTCTCTACAAACTCACCTTTAGACTGCCCAGTAATGTTTTTCTCACAGAACCAACCAGTCCCAATTTTCTTTCTGTGTCATTTGATTTCATTTCAAGATGAATCAATCCCCGTCAATATGTTCGGTGTAGTGCTTGGTGTATAAGTTTGTGATGTGTCACAGAGATAGCTGAGATTATCTTCTGAAGTTCGAAGATTCTGATTTAAAAGGAAAATATAAGACCAGATTCTTCTCCCATTTCCCCCAGACTCCTAGCTTGAACTTTCACTTCTGAAGGTAAACCGACTTTCCTCCTCTAACTTGATGTCAGGTTCCTATATACTAAGGGGTTTGACTAGCCTTCAACATAAAGCCTTCAAAGTATTGGGGCTCTCTGTTCAGTGATGGTCAAATTATTTATGGTGGGTGCAAGGTGGGCTTGGGGTTAGTATTAAAGCCCTGTCTTTGTACTCTTTTCCTACCTTTTCTCCTGTCCTAGAAGTGTCAGAGCCAGGAGGGTAAATTGAGTCTGATGATGGAATAAGAACCAAATATATACTGCAGCTTCAGTAAAGTGTGACCTTTACATGATTGGAATTCCAAGCCCGTAAAACAAGGTATGATAAGGAGACCAGAGCAAGGCTGAGCTGGACTGGGCCTGAGCCTCCCATAACATTAAATCATTACCTTTGAATGACTGTTGCTAATACAATTGAGTAAATAGAATTTATAGTTGTATGGCTAAGGTATGCACAAGTTGATTTAAATTTAATTTCTGGCTATTGATAGATTTCCAGTTGGAATGATCCCTCATTGTGGAAGCTGCCAATGTGAAATGAGATGTTTAAGAATTTATGTATTTCCTGAACATGAGGTAGATGCCAAATAAAATGTTGGTTAAATGGGTTAATTTTCCAAGAAAGACACCAATTATTTTTCTTTTTTTATTATTATTTTTAAACCAATTACTTTTAGGTTCTTCTGCTCTCTTAAAGAGATGTGTATAGTTTCAGGAGCATAACTGGGAGGGAGAAAGGATGGAGGGAAATATGGAATGGCTGGGGGCTCAACTAGGATCTGAAGACGATGCAGGGAATTGGTTGAGAGGACCATGTTAGGTGTCTGGGAACTGAGACAACAAGGCACCAGGGCTTCCTATCTTTTTATGGGTTGGCAGAATAAAGAAAGATACATGGATGGTGAAAACATGGTCTAGGATCAAGTACCGCTTTCTAGTTTAATAGCCCAGAGAAGGCACTGTTTTTTGATTGAAGTTCAGAAACGTTTACTACCTCTTTCCCTGACCATTGTGGCAAGAGAGCAGGGGCTTTGTAGGATAACACTGTGCTAACTTCATACAGCTGCTGGGACTCTCTCTAGGCAGAGTTAATTAATATTAGTTAACAGCATCTCCATATCCATAAAAAAGTAATTTCTTTATTGCAAGTCATCTAAAATTTTGTGTCAGCTCAGGCTTTCCTATTTCCCTTGAATGTCATTCAAAGGGAACACCACCTAAAAGAGCTAATTAACTTCCAGAGAAATGATCCAAAATTTGATGCCCAAATTACTGAACCTGAGAGGGGGTTGAGGTGACTCCCAATTTATAGCCACTAGGTTAGGAGTATGGGAGGCCCAGAGTTGTGATGGGCATCCAAAATGGGACTGAGCATCTAAAATGGGAATTCCCTGGTGGTCCAGTGGTTAGGAACTGTGCTTTCATTGTCAAGTGTGCGGGTTTGATCCCTGGTTGAGGAACTAAGATCCTGCAAGTGGCACAGCCAAAAGTAAAAAATAAAATAAAATGCGACTGAGCCCTTAATGTGTGGGATCTGCATTCATTCCAGGTAGTTTGTGTCAGAATAGAATTGTAGGACACTCAGGTGGTATCCAGAGACTTAGGGACTAGGTTGATGTGGGGGAAAAAGAAAAAACACCCACACATTTGGTGTCAGAAGTGTCACGAATAAAAAATATTAGATTTGCGTATATGTGTGAGCCAGGAGAATGCGTCTCCATTTTCCATCAATATTCCTTTATTACTGGTCTGGTTAGCTCTAAATTTCTTCTAGGTAAATTATTCTTTACAGAACTCAGTATTCTCATGGCATATCTTACGTCCAGAAACAGGCTTTAAAACAAAATCCTTCCAAGAAGGATGTTGTTAACATAAAGCAGGGGTTCTTAATCAGGGGTGATTTTACCCCCAGGAGATATTTGGCAGAGTCTGGAAATGTTTTTGATTGTCACAAATGGGTGGGTGCTACTGGCATCTAGTAGGTAGGGAATAGGGATGCTTCTCAATGCAAAGGACAGTTCTCGCTACCTCAAGAGATAATCTTACCCTAAATGTCAATAGTGCTGAGGTTGAAAAACCATAGCGTACAGGTCTGACTCTCATCTCTTGAAACCAGAAATTAGATCAGACCTTGTTGAGAGACATGCAAATCTTTTGAAAACATCATGTTTTAGATTTTATTTACTGGCAAAACAAAAGTAGTAGTTCATCAAGGACTTGAGAGCAGACACTAGCATTGGTACAGTAAAGAGCTACCTGCTTCTAAATACTCTTTCTCATATACCAAGGCAGCTGTCCATTAGCATGGTAGGATATGCCTCATCATAGGGACTCCTCTGAAAACTTGTCTGTATAAGAGAAAAGAATAAAATGAAATTTACTTTATCCCAAGGGAAGCATGTGCTTTGAAAATAGGCTCTTTGAAAATAGCTTTTCCCCCCCTTCTAAATCTTCTTGAGGCTACAGCACAGAGTACTTTCTTCGAAGTTACTTCCATCTGTCTCTCTTTATGAAACAAGCTCCCCAAATGTGTGAAAGGCTGTATTACTGCATTGTTCCCCAATGACTAAGGATTCTCAAGTCTTAATTGGCTTAACATCACATTAGGAGTACATTTTGCAGGGTCAGCCTTCTCATAGCACTTTCCATGGCAATTTCTGTGGAATTACAGAAATCTCCAAGGTAGCTGGACAGCACCTTTCTCCATGGGGCTGAGTGATTCTTATACACTTTATCCATAAGAGAGATAGAATTTAGCCCATGGGAAAGAGAGGAAGAACATAAGAGAATTATAAAGTGTATGAGAGTCACAAAACTGTTGAGTATTAATGAATCAAGAGAAATAGTCATATAAAAGGATAGGATACTTTTTTTTAACATTCTGTAATTTTAGGTTTTATTCTAGATATTTCCAAGATGTCTATGGATGTCAACTGTGGTAAAACAGGATTATTATCTATATATTACAGTATCCTAATGGAATACACAATGATAATGGAATTCTTCTGAACGTCTTCTATAATTAATCTAGATGGCAATTCACTCATATGTATAGCTTTTAGTACCATTAAGAGAATGCAGCCTCCCTGCATTATGGACCTTAGGGTGACCTTCACAGAAAAGGAATTTGTTCAGCAGAAAAGTGCAAAAGCAGAATTTCAAGACAAAAATCTTCTATAAATTATAATCATATAAAATACAGGGCTCTGGACTTTGTGGGAGGAAGCACCTCATTAATATACTTATTTTTCTACAGTAGAAACATCTTCAGCAATAATCACAGAACAATTGTTGAGATCTCAAAAGGCTCCTGTGCTTCAACTTTTAATTGGGTGGTGGCAGAGGCAATCAAGAAGGCCTGCCTTTGAGTCAGATGTCTCTACTCTTCTTCCCCTTCTTTTTGGTTCTAGTTAATTTCTCCTCAGTTGAAATTCTTGTTTTTTATATAATGGGAAGACCCTAAGAGACAGAACGTTTGCATTTTCTTCCATAACTTGCTTTTATAGTTTCCCTTCAGATAAAATTATTCTTATGTTCCTCTTAAAGAAAACTGTTCTGTGGTGCTGGCAGCTGGGTTCAGCTACCCCTCCTCTGTGCCAGAGGTGAGGGTATAGAAAGGATCAGAACTGCTTTCCTGCATGCAAAGTACTTTAAGGTACTTATACCTGAAAAGTGGTAAATGAGAATTTTTAAATTGGATGACCTCTTTTATAGGGAAGATCTTCAGGAAGTCAAGAGACTTATATGCTAATTCTGGGTTTGCCTAAAAGTGCATGACTTTGGAAAAGTGATTTATAAATCAGTTGTTTCCATCTCTGGAACTGGGAAAATAAAATCTGATATCAAATATCTTAGACTGGATTCCCTTGAAAGTAGGGCCTGAGGTCAAGGCTTGCACACAGATAGTTTACTTGGGATTGTGATTTTTGGGAAGCAGTAGGATAGGACGAGAGGGTAAAGTAAGGAAGAAGGGAAAGACAATAGGAGATATTATTGAGTTGGCCACCACTATGGTTAACTGGTGCTTGACTTCTTTAGGACCTTCTAAGAGCCCTGTGAATGGTGTTTCAGGACTGTCCACCCAGGGGATGAAAGGGGGAAGCATAATTTAATAGGTTCTATCACCATCAGTTTAAAATATCAGTGGGTATTGACATCCTTCTACTCCTGGGATATATGGGCATGAGTATAGGGCAGATGCCTCCTGAATCCCATGCTGCAGATCAGGGAAACCCAGGCAGGAAGTGAGAGGTGTATGGCACACTGAAGAATTATCTGGTTGACCATCTCTGTCTCCTAAAACCGTATTAGTTTATGCTTTATTCCCTATACACACCCTTTCTGCCCTCACCCCTGTGACTTCACTCATGCGGTTTTCCTAACGTGCCTTCTCCTTTGACTGAAGAATTCCTAATCAATTATTCAAGTTCAAGTCAAATATAATCTCTCTTTGGAGCTGTTCCTAAATGAAGGAGAAAACCATGCTTACCTCATTGTGTTGTTGCAGGATCATGAGAAAATACTTTAAAGCATTTAGAATAGTCTCAGGCATAGAGGTAGCAACAAATCAATTATTGTTCTATTAAAATTTTTATCTCAGTGATTATTATGTCTGCTAGATTATTAAACACAATAAGGGCAACAAATGTGTCTTAACCATTTGTAAATGTCTCACATAGTACCTGGTAGCCAGTAGGTGTTTGTTATAAGTTGAATTGTGTCTCCAACAAAAAGACATGTTGAAGTCCTAACCCCCAGTACTTGAAAATGTGACCTTATTGGGAAATCAGGGTCTTTACAGAGGTAATCAAGTTAAAATAAGATCATTATGGTGGGCCCTAATCTGATATAACTGGTGTTCTCATAGAAGGAGGAACTTTGGACACAGATAAAGACACATATAGAGGAAAGATGACATGAAGACACAGGGAGGGTACCATTATCAAGGCGAGGAACAACTGAGAAGCTAGGAGAGAGGCATGGAGCAGATCCCCTCTCAAAATTTTTAGAAAGAACCAATACTACCTACATCTTGATTTAGGCTTCTAGCCTCCAGGATTGTGAGATAATGCATTTCTATTATTCTAACCTCCCAGTTGTGGTACTTTGTTACAGCAGCCCTAGGAAACTGATACAGCACTCAACGAATATTTGAATTAACTTGAATGGATAGGTGAATGGCTAAGACCTGAGTAAATTTCATTTCTGTAGTGGTTTATCCTATTGATACATATCTTTTACAATCCAGATAAATTCCCACGAGTTCCATAGTCCTTCCCTGACCATTTAGATTAAGAGAAAACTCTTTTATCAGCAAATATATAGTCCTTCTTATTTTGCTTGATACAAATACTGTTTTGTGACTTTTCTTGAATGGCTAGATAACTCATCTTTTAAAATGTATGCTCCAAGTATATAGGCAAGTCTTTGTCCTGAATTGGAAATATGCTGGTCATCCACAGCTTCATCTAGGGTACTTACTAAACGCCCTGAATGTTAATAAACGCCCAAATCTGCTTCTCAACTAGTGTCCATGTCTGGGTATGAGACTCTGCTCTCTTCCCTGTGTAACATTTCCAACAGCAGTGTGATGAATGATAGGGTTCCAGGAGTGCCGATGGCTCTAACAATAACCCTCATCAGCACTTGTGTTATTGGGACAAATGACTACTAATATTTATATATACTTATATAGAACATGTGCATGTAGCCATCACTGAGTCTGGAAAGAGAGCTGACCGCAGGCACAGCTGGCCAGCAGAGAAACCTGCTCATTTCTTAGACATACACACACACTCCCATAACTTAACAACAGGCTTTTTTAAAACATGTGATTCAAATATATCTAGTTCTTTACTGTTGTGCAAACAGTAAGATTAGCATCTTCATTACCACCTTTCCTCCAACTTGTCTCATTAAGAACAACTAATAGAAGTATTTTATTTCAGTATTTGTTCATGGTTTGAGTAAACATCGTCTTTGGAACAATCATCTCAAAATGCTTTCATGAGAAATTCATGAAGGCAAAATACTTACATGCCTAAGTCCTAGGTAGTGGTTGATGCAAAATTGAACAATTACTACCACTTTATTCCAGCATGAAACAGAAAATATAGTTATTTTCTTTTTAATAAGCCTTCTAAATTAGGAAGTAGGATGGGTCAGGAGGGAATTACTGACACCAAATCATTAAAGATGATTTAATGAATATGGATGTACTAGAAGAATTTAATTAAATATGCTTTCATATTATAATTTGTTCTGATATTTTATTAACATATTTCCACATGCAACCATCAAAATATACACACAATCATGCCAACATTTTTTAATCACTTGAGGTTTACTCTAACAAAGTATTTAAATTAAAAAAATGCCAACATTTTCTTTTATTTGAATTAGTATAGCTTCTGTAAAGTATGCACAAAACCCAAAGTTCATACTGTGTTATTCCCCTCAAAGAGTGACTTATTCATTTTTCTCCCAGAGAATTTCATACAAATATTTTGTAGAATAGGGACTCCTTCTTATTATTCATAAATATAAGGACCTCAGTGTCTAGCAGAGTGTAAGATATGAAATACAAGATTTAGAGGGAAAACTGAGTCTATTAAGGGACTAATTATATTTACCCCTATTTTCATTTGATGGTGGTTGACTTTTGCTGCAAGATCAGCAGGGTGATACTCTTGTATTTAGGACCAGCCATGGTTTTGGTTGAAGCAGATGTCATGCTGGTTAGAGAAGTGTCATTATGGAGCCTTGATTTTTCTTTTTTTTCTTTTTTTCTATAACAAATGGACTCCAGTAATGGAATTCATGGAAAAGTTGTTCATATACCTGAGGTCACACCTGCATTGGGGAGTAAATGACATCACCTTGATGAGAACCACACCAAGTGGCATTAACCAGTAAGCACCTTCTGGCTCTACCGATAGTTAATATATCAAAATACTTCTGTACTAGCTGCTGATTTAAGCCCCTGGGAGCTCCCTCTCTTCATCCTCCAGCACTAATGCAGCCCCCCAAATCCCTCCTGTGAGGTCACTTACATTCCTTGAGTTCTAAACACTTGAACAGATAGCCTCCTGCTTCAGCTCTGGGACAAACAGACGCATGCTTATTAGTTGATGCCAAGCCTCCAAGTTGTCAAATATTTTGAATATTACTCCTGGAGTCATAATATCATCTTGCTAGTTTGTTAGTTGAGACTTACCTATTCTCAAAGGGCGAGGGCGTCTTGTGGTCTAAAAAATAATCTTTTTGGAAGACCTGTTTCTTTTCACAGGAATATTTCTTTTACTCCATTGAATCTTTCTAAACGTGAATGTTTAAACACCCTGGATTTTTTTTTAATCAAAATGTATGTCTTGGTCCATAAGGTAAGGAAATCAATCAAATACAATTTTGTTCATTACTGAAAAAGACCTTAAGTCATAGTTCAAAAGTGCTTGCTGCCCTTTCATACTTAAATTATGAAAAAAATATATTTTGATTAAAACTAGTTTTTGAAAGTATATGCTTACTCCGTAACAGCATTATCACTCTTAGGAATGAATCTCTCTTGCCGTTATCTTGGAGCTTATTTATAATTTTTCAATAAGCTGGTGTATATAACTTTTTACATTTTATTTCAACAGAGTAAAAAAATCAATGGTGAAATTTTCAGGCTACAAGGACATGGTCTTCCATGTAACCAAGGACAAAGTTTTATCTTTCCTATCTTTTTGGAGAGGAACACAATTAAATACATGTCATTCTCCTTCCTTTTTTTTCCTTTTCTTTTTGAGTGAAAACTAATTTCAGGCATAAAAATTTTCCTTATTAAAAAAGGGCACTGGTTAAAACCAGGTTGTAAATTCTCATATTTGAAACCCAAGGAAGAGATCCTTAAATGGTTCAAGTACTGAAAATGTGCAAAGAGACACAAACAAATTAAGCAGAAGAAGCTTGCACAGTAGGTGGGTCCACTTGCTTCACCAGTGTAGAGTTATGTTGGCACTGTTAATTACATGTATCATAAATATTATATTCGAGATTTTTTTTTAGTTTATATGAGTCTTGCCCGTATATATTTCATATATTCTTCTGGGTCAAAATTTATGTCCTATATTTAAATTTCCTAGTGATTGTATTCCTTGCTCTTTTGTTTAAACCTATATTTCTTCATTTAGGAGAGAGGCTGATAAAGATAGATAAAGTGTAGTACTTATAAAATATAGATGGAGCATTTAGTTAAACTCCTCATTAAGAAGCCTGGGAAGCCAATGCTTTGTAATCAGTTACAAAAATATCTTTTTGCATTAGTTATATTAAGACAAAGCAGTAAAGCATGGGACTCTTGCTTGCTCTGCGTAAGTTCTGCTTTTGAACATTCTGCGTGCAAAAGAACTGGCAACAGATAAATTGCACAGGGCACAGAAAGTCCTGATTCTTCTAGGTTTCAACTCATTTTGGCTTGGGGCAGTGTATCCTGGAAATATTTCAAAATGAGCCCTGGCAAAATTTCATGTGACAGGGCTGGTCTTTCTTCACGTGTGTTAGGTAATTATCATCACCTTTAGTATTCCCAAGTTGTCTTCCTTGTCTGCTGAAGCTGTGCAAGCTATTCTTTTCAATATATGTCCATCTGTCTTTTGCCAAGGTAGAGTCATGAAATGTTTCCTTCCACCTCTTCATCACACCCTACAAAGAGCACGCACTACTTCATCAAACTAGATAATCCCACTTGGGTTCCTATATATCTCTACAAGTCATAGCCAGTGCTCCAACCTCTTACACACTACAGCTCATCTAGAAAATGATACAAATGTGTATAGCATGCACCAAGACAGAAAAAGAAGGACAGAATGGGTTCAGTATCCCAGCACATTTGTAACATATTCTGGGGGCATGCACGCACCTGGTGGGGAATTCTGTCATAAACTAAGGCACTTTGGATTGATTTCCTTCAGCTTGAAATAATAGCAGAGCAACATACCTTCTCAAGCCTTGTGCATCCTTTTTTTCCATCTGAAAAATCATTCATTTATTCAGTCTAACATGGTAAGCTATATATAGCCAGACTCTATGCCTCTGTGCTAGATGAGGCATGCAAAAATAAGAATGTCACATTTTCTTCTACTTAGAGGATTTACATATTTCTAAATATAAACTCTACCAGCAGGACATTCATTTTTTCCCCCTGCTTTCCCCTCCAACTCTCTGTCTTCTGCAGTGAATTATAGTATTCTTATACCCAGTTGGTTCTTGGTTTATCAACAGAAAGCATTTTTGTCCTCTTGGGTTACTGAACAGGCAGCCTGCTTCTCTTTTCTGAAATGTATGAGTACAACTTTAAGATATTATCAAACATCTTAAGCAACTCAAACTCTGTTAGCAAAATAGAACATTATAAATTTTAGATACAGATTTGTTCTAATAAGATATCACAATTGAAGCAGAAGTCAAGGAAACCAGACATCTATTGAATGTCAACATATAGAACAATGTGCTGTTTTTGATCTCCTTGTTTTTCAAAGCTGGAACCCTTGATCAGGGCTGCTTTCATGGGTGTTAGATTGTGTAGTCACACAGGGTCCCATGCTTAGAAGGATCCCGCACTTGGGTTCAGCTCTACTGTTGCTATCTTGAATAACTTAAACATTTCTGGACAATGTGCCCACATTTTCACTTGGCACTGGGCCTGTGAATTACATAGCAAGTCCCGCCCCTGATATATTGTTCTGGTGTTAGTATCTTCTTTGCCTTTGCTGCTAAACAGTCCATTGAAACCTGTAGTTTCACTGACAAAGGACAGCCTTAAGCTATGGAGGAACTGAGAAATTTGGAATCCTGGTGCTACACTTTGGAGGACTTGCAACCTCACTGAGAGGCACCTCTTCCTGCCTCTTCTTTCCAGCCATCAACTAGTTCAGTCTATCAGCTGAGGTGTTAATAACAGCAGCCAGTCTGCTTATGGGGGCTGCCTTCTGTTGCTCCTGGCAAGGCCCAAGGAGACTCTCAACTTTTGGTGATATTTCTCTGCCACGCCTCATCTTTTGAACTTTCCTTCTTTCAAACCAGAATGGAGGCAAAAAAATATATACGTATAAAAGGAGAAGAGAGAAGGCCAGGTCTCCTGCCTCTGCTCTTCAGTGAGCCCTGTCCAGCTGTGTGGTATTTTACTCCCAGATAGGTCCCATGTTTACTCCTGTTACCATGGTGATGAGTTGCTCTCTACAAAGTCATTTTTTACCTTCCCTTTCTTCAACAGGAAATTTGCATTTTATAACTTTTCCTTGAAGACTGCTCTTCTTGGCAACCCAGCTTCACTTCTTTCACTGGATGAACAGACTTGCTTTTTAGATTTAAAGAAACTAAGCTTCTTTTTAATAGTTTTACAATTAATTTGTACATGATTTAACTTTTTTTCTTTACCCCATCACATAACTTAATAAGAAATTTTACCTCAAATCTCAACACAGAGTGATCAAATATTTGGGTTGTGTAAGATGAGTATTAACATAGTTTATATCAAAACACTGCTTATGTACTTGTACTTGGCATATAATTTGACTTACTATAAAGTTAAGATATGCAATGAAGGGCTTCCCTGGTGGCACAGTGGGTGAGAGTCCGCCTGCCTGCAGGGGACATGGGTTCGTGCCCCAGTCCGGGAAGATCCCACATGCCGCAGAGCAGCTAGACCCGTGAGCCATGGCCGTTGGGCCTGCACATCCGGAGCCTGTGCTCCGCAATGGGAGAGGCCACAACAGTGAGAGGCCCGCGTACCACAAAAAAAAACAAAACAAAAAAATATGCAATGAAGAAATTACTAGGGAAACATGTCCAAGAGAGGGAATATTTCTCAAAATTTGATTAAGGGGTTGAAATTTAAAACTATACAGCTATGTATCACCCCAATTAAAACAAGAGAAAAAACTGGAACGATAGAAACCATAATATTTCTTAGTGTGGAACAAGTGGATGATGTTTTATAAATAGTGACAAAGAGGAGGCTATTTTAAACCTTTTGACTTCCTGTTGATAAAAATAGATGAACCTGAAGTTTAGAAGAGGTTCCACTAATTTGCCATTCATTGGATATCTTTTTAAGGATGTAACTTCATAAAAAGCTACATCTGTGTAGGAATAAATTTTGCTGCAGATATCCAGCTGACAAAGTAAAGGTACTACAATTGGTAAAGATTTATTACTTCTATGGTTGTGACCTGCATAAGGCAAGTGCAAAGAGAAACAAACCCCATGCCTGGATTTGCTTCTTAGAGAGCTCAATGCTGAGAAATAATTGAATTTGAAGTTCAGCTTTGGAACTCATTAGTTTTGTAGTCTTTGTTATCTAACTTCTATGACCTCATTTACTCTGGTAAAACTGGGCTAATTATACCTATATCATAAGTAGATATTACCTTTAATTAGGAAGAAGCAATGAGATAGAATATGCAAAACGTTTATTAGGGGCTAGCTAGTATCTTTGAAATTACTAAATGTTACTTGGAATTTCCTGAAACTTAGCTGTGGGGAATACCATTTTTTAGCAACACCACTCTTTTCAACCATGTCCATGAGATTCTAATCTCCAAGATTGATATATTTTGGATTTAAGCTAAATGTACCCATCTTGCGCATGCTTATCCATTATTTTCTAATAACATTATTGGAATATTTACAAACATGGTGACATAGACAATTTCAGGGCATTAGACATTTCAAGAAAAGAAAGTAGGTGCTTTCACTTCAATTGTTCAGTGATCAGATGTCCCAGAGGTTGCCTAAGCCTTCATTTCACTTTGCTAGGGGTACACTTGCCTGAAAGAGTGGAGCCTTTGCTAGGATGCCCGGCCTGCAAGAGTATATGTATAACTGAATCATTTTGCTGTACACCTGAAACTAATACAACATTGTTAATCAACTATGCTCCAATATAAAATTTAAAAAAATTAAAAATTTAAAAAAGAGAGTACGAAGAGAAGCTGCTCAATTGAAGTAGGCAGGAGAACAAGTAGCTTCAGGGCAAGCATTTGGGCAAGCATCCCTTGTGGACTTAGCATCATTCTGTTGCTTGGTTTCAAGCCAGGAAACTTGTTTCTGATATTGTTTTTAATTACAGAAGAAGCATCTTATGGATTTCCTGTCCATCTTAATAGTGCATTTCAATATTTTATAACTAAATCACTATTGCTTCTGTCACATCTGTCTTATATTTGACACACTGGAGGGTGAGGGAGAAATGATTAGAGACAATGTTTATATGAAAGTAATGTCAGGGGATCTGCTATGCCTGGATGCATTATTTCTTCCCACACTTGAAATTATGCCACTTCCTCACCTCAAATTACAGATATAACACATCATCATCTGGAATATTCAAGCAACACAAATGAAGTATTAAAGAAAAATAAAACTACAATCTCACTCCCGGGCATGACACTAATGAACATTTCTATTGACCATTGTTTCAGACATCTCTTTGTACACATATGCACACATGCATCTATATGCACATACATGGACACTGATGTATATGCAAATTTATGTATAAATGGGATCATATTATATATGCTTCTTTGCAACATGCTCCTTTCTTTTTTCCTTCCTTCCTCCTTTCCTTCCTTCCTTCCTCTCACCCTCTGTAAATTCTGTCCTCTCTTCCATCCTACCCTCCCTCTCTTTCTATCTTTTATTTCTCTGTTCAGGAACAGAAAGTTGAGTTAATTATATACATACATCCATGGCATATTATAATCATTAATAATTATCATTATAGTCCATGCTATATCCCTCTTCATAAGTTGTATGTATATTTGATTATGTCATTGTTATTCCTACTTCCCACTCTCGTTACTGTCTTCCTCATCCAAAGCTGTTCTACAGGTTTAATGCACATCTTTTTGTTCCTATCTGAAAGTTGTGTATAGTTGTATGTTTGCATGCATTTTTCACTTACATGAATGTTCTTGCTTTGTTTTTCAGATATTCTTGTTTCTTTTTTTGCTCAGAACTATCCTTGCTATTATCTGTGTGCCTAATCCATTGTTTCTAACAGCTGCCTGTTGGGCCATGGATTGCATCCTCTATTCATTCCTCCATGATGGGCATTTGGTTATTGCCAACTCACTACCCCTTGCACAATGCTGCAATAAAAGTTTTCTTATTTTTTTTCTTTTCCATTATGGTTTATTACAGGATATTGAATATAGTTCCCTATTCTATACAATAGGACCTCATTGTTTATCCATTCTATATATAATAGTTTGCATCTGCTAGACCCAAACTCCCAGTCCATCCCTCCCCCATCTCCCCTTCCTTTTGGCAACCACAAGTCTGTTCTCTGTGCCTGTGAGCCTGTTTCTGTTTTGTAGAAGTTTGTGTCATATATTAGTTTCCACATATAAGTGATATCGTATGGTATTTGTCTTTCTCCTTCTGACTTACTTCGCTTAGTATGATAATCCCTAGGTTTATCCATGTTGCTGCAAATGGTATTATTTCATTTTTTTATGGCTGAGTAATATTCCATTGTATATATATACCACATCTTCTTTATCCATTCACCTGTCGATGGACATTTAGGTTACTTCCATGCCTTGGCTATTGTAAATAGTGCTGCTATGAACATAGGGGTGGATGTATGTTTTCAAATTATAGTTTTGTCCTGACATGTGCCCAGAAGTGGGATTGCTGGATCATATGATAACTCTATTTTTAGTTTTTTGAGGAACCTCCATACTGTTCTTCATAGTGCCTACACCAATTTCAAATGTTTTCTTAGATGCTCCCTTATGGGTTTGTGAGAAAATTTCTTTGGAGTGTATAAAAGGAACAGAACTGCTGAGTCATGGAGAGGTTGTTTATGCTTAATCTGACTAAATGTGCCAAGTTTCACTTAGTCAACACTAGGGATTCTAATGTTGATGGAGACTCTGGCCTTGCTACACAGAATCCAGAGTTCTCAGAAGGACAAGAGGTGGTCAGCCACCTGAGATGAGCACCAACCCTCTGTGATCCCCTTGGGACTGTGGTCAAGTTACTCTAACTGGTTCAGTGTATACCTGTTCTAGGCTAGAAGACAGAACCTGGGTCATCCATTCAACGCATTTGAAGACTTGAATGAGTTATTTCTCACAAAATGGGCAAAGACTTCCCCACGGGTAAGGTCATAGATTTGAAACTATTTTTTCTTCAAAAGTGAATGGATATCTTTTCGGTTAATGAATATAACTAAAATGTCTCCTTTTTTGATGGCTCCAGAGAATTACTTTGCATTTACTTTTACTTTGCTTCATTTTCTCAACTCTTTAATGATACACAGTGAAGATTAGTTTTAGTTTTGTACTCTTATAAACAAAGCTGCAGTGAATATCCTCACCCATATAAATTCTTATGCACTTGATCTTTTTCCTCCTTAGTGAAAGATACTAGATGTGAAATTGCTCCAGTAAAAGTCATACACATTTTACTTTTTGATTTTCATTATCAAATTTCTCTATAAAAATGCTGTACATTTTTCTACAGCCTCACACACAATGTATGGAAATATCAGTTTCCTCCATTCTTGACAATGCTGGATTTATCTATCCTTGGTAATCTGATATTAGTTTTTACAGTTATTCTTTTAGTGAAGATGAATATTATAAATATATTTACTGACATTTGTATAAATTTTTGTCTTTTGCAAATAGTTTTTATTAGACCATTTGTATTATTTTATTTTTTATGTGCAATACATATATTGTATACATACAAAGTACTTAACTGTGCAAATCAAAGGAAAGCAGACAACACAATTTTTTTTTAATGGACAAAAGATTTGGATGCACCTCACTAAAAGAGTATAATCAAGGCTGATAGGCATATGAAAATCTATTCAAAATAAATATTCTCCATAGTGGATGTATCAATTTACATTCCCACCAAACAGATGAACCTATTTTCAAAGCAGAAATAGAGACACAAAAGTAAAGAACAGATGTATGGACACCGATTGGGGACAGGGGCGGGTGGCGGGAGGAATTGGGAGACTGGGATCGACATATATACAATGTGATGTATAAAATAGATAAACTAATGAGAACCTGCTGTATAGCACAGGGAACTCTACTCAATGCTCTGTGGTGACCTAAATGGGAAGGATATCCAAAAAAGAGGGGATATATGTATATGTATAGCTGATTCACTTCACTGTACAGCAGAAACTAGCACAACATTGTAAAGCAAATATACCCCAATTTAAAAAAATCAATATTCTCAAGGACATAAAATGAAAACCACAAAGAAATACCAGTAAACATCTAACAAAATAGATAAAATGAACCATAACACAATAGCTAGTGTCAGTAAGCAAGTGGATTTCTCATAAGCTGCTGGTGGGAGAGTAGACCAGGCACAGTGCTTGACAGTATCTACTAAAGCTCAGCGTACATAAACCTTAAACCCCAGTAATTCTACTATGTATACACCCAACTTGAAATAGTTATATACATTTCCTAAAATAATTTATAAGAGTGTTTTTAACAGCATTATTGCAATTACCAAAAACTGGAAATAATGCAAATATCCACCAACAGCAGAAGGGATAAATGAACCATGGTATAGTCATATAATAGAGTACTATATAGGAAAAAAACAGAAAAATTTGTTACTTGGGACAGCATGGAAATTCAGAATACAAATGGTTAGGGAGTTTGGGATTGACAAGTGCACACTGCTATATTTAAAATGGATAACCAACAAGGACCTACTATATAGCACAGAGAACTCTGCTTAATATTATGTAACAACCTAAATGGGAAAAGAATTTGAAAAAGAATAGAGGACCTTCAAGAAGGCACAGGAGAAAGACGTGGAGATGACCTGCCTCCCAACAAATAGATCAAAAATACATATACATTTGGAACAACTACAGAACACCTACTGAACACTGGAAGAAGACCTCAGACTTCCCAAAAGGCAAGAAACTCCCCATGTACCTAGCTGAGTGGCTGACAAGGTCTTGGAGCTCTGGCCGGGTGTCAGGCCTGAACCTCTGAGGTGGGAGAGCAGAGTTCAAAACATTGCTCCACCAGAGACCTCCTGACACCATGCAATATCAATTGGTGAGCGCTCTCCAAGACTTATCTATCTCAACGCAAAAACCCAATACCACTCAATGACCAGCAAGCTCCAGTGCTGGACATCCCATGCCAAACAACTAGCAAGACAGGAACACCACCTCACCTGTTAGCAGAGAGGCTGCCTAAAGTCATAATAAGGTCACAGACATGCCAGAACACAACACCGGATGTGACCCTGCCCACCAGAAAGACATGATCCAGCCTTATCCACCAGAACACAGGCACCAGTCCCCTCCATCAGGAAGCCTACACAACCCACTGAACCAACCTTAAGCACTGGGGGTAGACACGAAAAACAACAGGAACTATGAACCTGCAGCCTGTGAAAAGGAGACCCCAAACACAGTAAGTTAAGCAAAATGAGAAGACAGATAAATACACAGCAGATGAAGGAGCAACTTAAAAACGCAACAGACCAAACAAATGAAGAGGAAATAGGCAGTCTACCTGAAAAAGGATTCAGAGTAATGATAGTAAAGATGATCCAAAATCTTTGAAATAGAATGGAAAAAATACAAGACACCTTTAACAAGGACCTAGAAGAACTAAAGAGCAAAAAACAATGAAGAACAACATGATAAATGAAATTAAAAATTCTCTAGAAGGAATCAATAGCAGAATAACTGAGGCAGAAAAACAGATAAGTGACCTGGAAGATAAGATAGTGGAAATAACTACCACAGAGCAGAATAAAGAAAAAAGAATGAAAAGAATTGAGGACAGTATCAGAGATGATTGGGACAACATTAAATGCACCAACATTCGAATTATAGGGGTCCCAGAAGAAGAAGAGAAAGAGAAAGGGACTGAGAAAATATTTGAAGAGATTATAGTTGAAAACCTCCTTAATATGGGAAAGGAAATAGTCAATCAGGTCCAGGAAGTGCAGAGAGTCCCATACTGCATAAATCCAAGGAGAAAACATCAAGACACATATTAATCAAACTACAAAAAAAATTATACAGAGAAAAAATATTAATATCAACAAGGGTAAAGTAATAAATAACATAGAAGGGAATTCCCAAAAGGTTAACAGCTGATCTTTCAGGAGAAACTCTGCAAGCCAGAAGGGAGTGGCAGGACATATTTAAAGTGATGAAGGAGAAAATCCTACAACCAAGATTACTCTACCCAGGAAGGATTTCATTCAGATTCAACGGAGAAATTAAAAACTTTACAGACAAACAAAAGCTAACAGAATTCAGCACCACCAAACCACCTTTACAACAAATGCTAAAGAACTTCTCTAGGCAGGAAACACAGGAGAAGGAAAAGACCTACAATATCAAACCCAAAACAGTTAAGAAAAGGAAAATAGGAAAATACATAGTGATAATTACCTTAAATATAAATGGATTAAATGCTCAAACAAAAGACATAGACTGGAGGAATGGAGAAAAAAATAAGACCCATATATATGCTGTCTACAGGAGACACACTTCAGACCTAGGGACACATACAGACTGAAAGTGAGGGTATGGAAAAAGATATTCCAAGCAAATGGAAATCAAAAGAAGCTGGAATAGCAATTCTCATATCAGACAAAATAGACTTTAAAATAAAGGCTATTATAAAAGACAAGGAAGAACACTCCATAATGATCCAAGGATCAATCCAAGAAGAAGATATAACAATTGTAAATATTTATGCACTCAAAATAGAAGCACCCACAAAAGGCAAATGCTAACAGCTGTAAAAGGGGAAATCGGCAGTAACACAATAATAGAAGGGGACTTTAACACGCCACTTTCACCAATGGACAGATCATCCAAAATGAAAATAAATAAGAAACCCAAGCTTTAAATAACACATTAAAGAAGATGGACTTAATTGATATTTATAGGACATTCCATCCAAAAACAACAGAATACACTTTCTTCTCAAGTGCTCGTGGAACATTCTCCAGGATAGATCATATCTTTGTTTATAAATCAAGCCTTGGTATATTTAGGAAAATTGAAATGTTATCAAGTATCTTTTCTGACCACAATGCTATTAGACTAGTATCACTTAGAGGAAAAACACTGTAAAAAATATAAACACATGAAGGTTCAACATTACACTACTATATGACCAAGAGATCACTGAAGAAATCAAAGAGGAAATCAAAAAACACCTAGAAACAAATGACAGAGAAAACACAAATCAAAACCAATGGGACGCAGCAAAAGCAGTTCTAAGAGGGAAGTTTATAGCAATACAATTCTACCTCAAGAAACAAGAAACACCTCAAATAAATAACCTAACCTTACACCTAAAGCAATAAGAGAAAGAAGAACAAAAAACCCCCAAAGTTAGTAGAAGGAAAGAAATCATAAATATCTGATCAGAAATAAATGAAAAAGAAATGAAGGCAACCATAGCAAAGATCAATAAAACTAAAAGCTGGTTCTTTGACAAGATAAACAAAATTGATAAATGATTAGCCAGATTCAGCAAGAAAAAAAGGGAGAAGACTCAAATCAATAGAATTAGAAATGAAAAAGGAGAAGTAACAACTGACACTGCAGAAATACAAAGGATCATGAGAGATGACTACAAGCAACTCTATGCCAATAAAATGGACCACCTGGAAGAAATGGACAAATTCTTAGAAATGTACAACCTTCTGAGACTGAATCAGGAAGAAATAGAAAATATAAACAGGCAAATCACAAGCACTGAAATTGAAACTGTGATTAAAAATCTTCCAACAGGGCTTCCCTGGTGGCGCAGTGGTTGAGAGTCTGCCTGATGATGCAGGGGACGTGGGTTCGTGCCCCGGTCTGGGAAGATCCCACATGCCGCAGAGCGGCTGGGCCCATGAGCCATGGCCGCTGAGCCTGCGCGTCCAGAGCCTGTGCTCCACAACGGGAGAGGCCACAACAGTGAGAGGCCCACGTACCGCAAAAAAAAAAAAAAAAAAAATATTCCAACAAACAAAAGCCCAGGACCAGATGGCTTCACAGGCAAATTCTATCAAACATTTAGAGAAGAGCTAACACCTACCCTTCTCAAACTCTTCCAAAATATATCAGAGGGAGGAACACTTCCAAACTCATTCTACAAGGCTACCATCACCCTGATATCAAAACCAGACAAAGATGTCACAAAAAAAGAAAACTACAGGCCAATATCACAGATGAACATACATGCAAAAATCCTCAACAAAATACTAGCAAACAGAATCCAACAGCACATTAAAAATATCATATACCATGATCAAGTGGAGTTTATTTCAGGAATGCAAGGATCCTTCAATATATGAAAATCAATCAATGCGGTACACAATATTCACAAATTGAAGGAGAAAAACCATATGATCCTCTTAATTGATGCAGAAAAATGTACTGACGAAATTCAATACCAATTTATGATAAAAACTCCCCAAAAAGTAGGCACAGAGGACATTACCTCAACATAATAAAGGCCATATATGACAAACCCACAGACAGCTTAATTCTCAATTGTGAAAACTGAAAGCATTTCCACTAAAATCAGGAGCGAGACAAGGTTGCCCACTCTCACCACTATTATTCAACATAGTTTGGGAAGTCTTAACTACAGCAATCAGAGAAGGAAAAGAAACAAAAGGAATCCAAATTGTAAAAGAAGCAGTAAAACTGTCACTCTTTGCAGATGACATGTTACTATACATAGAGAATCCTAAAGATGCTACCAGAAAACTGCTAGAGCTAATCAATGAATTTGGTAAAGTAGCAGGATACAAAGTTAATGCACAGAAATCTCTTGCATTCCTATACACTAATAATGAAAAATCTGAAAGAGCAATTAAGGAAACATTCCCATTTACCACTGCAACAAGAAGAATAAAATACCTAGAAATAAGTCTACCTGAGGAGACAAAAGACCTGTATGCAGAAAACTATAAGACACTGATGAAAGAAATTAAATATGATACAAACAGATGGAGAGATATACCATGTTCTTGGATTGGAAGAATCAACATTGTGAAAATGACTCTACTACCCAAAGCAAACTACAGATTCCATGCAATCCCTATCAAATCACCCGTGGCATTTTTCACAGAGCTAGAGCAAAAAATTTCTCAATTTGTATGGAAACACAAAAGATCCCGAATAGACAAATCAATCTTGAGAAAGAAAAACGGAACTAGAAGAATCAGGCTCCCAGACTTCGGACTCTACTACAAAGCTACAGTAATGAAGAGAGTATGGTACTGACACAAAAACAGAAATATAGATCAATGGAAAAGTATAGAAAGCCCAGAGATAAACACATGCACATATGGTCACCTTATCTTTGACAAAGGAGGCAAGAATATAAAATGAAGAAAAGAAAGCTTCTTCAATAAGTGGTGCTGGGAAAACTGGACAGCTACATGTAAAAGAATGAAATTAGGACACTTGCTAACATCATACACAATAATAAACTCAAAATGGATTAAAACCTAAATGGAAGGCGAGACACTATAAAACTCTTACAGGGAAACTTAGTCAGAACACTCTATGACATAAATTACAGCAAGATCCTTTTTGACCTACCTCCTAGAGAAATGGCAACAAAAACAAAAATAAACAAATGAGACCTAATGAAACTTAAAAGCTTTTGCACAACAAAGGAAACCATAAACAAGACGAAACAACAACTCTCAGAATGGGAGAAAGTATTTGCAAATGAAGCAACTGACAGTGGATTAGTCTCCAAAATTTACAAGCAGCTCATGCAGCTCAATATCAAATAAACAAACACCCCAATCCAAAAATGGGCAGAAGAGCTAAATAGACATTTCTCCAAAGAAGATACACAGATTGCCAACAAACACATGAAAGGATGCTCAGCATCACTAATCATTAGAGAAATGAAAATCAAAACTGCAATGAGGTATCACCTCACACCAGTCAGAATGTCCAGCATCAAAAAGTCTACAAACAATAAATGCTGGAGAGGGTATGGAGAAAAAAGTACCCTCTTGCCCTGTTGGTGGATATTTAAATTGATACAACCTCTATGGAGAACATTATGGAGGTTCCTTAAAAAACTAAAAATAGAACTACCATACGACCTAGCAATCCCACTACTGGGCTTATTCGCTGAGAAAACCATAATTCAAAAACAGTGATGTACCACAATGTTTATTGTAGGTCTATTTACAATAGCCAGGACATGGAAGCAACCGAAGAGTCCATTGACAGATGAATGGATAAAGAAGACGTGGCTCATATACACAATGGAATATTACTTAGACATAAAAAGGGACAAAATTGAGTTATTTGTAGTGAGGTGAATGGACATAGAGTCTGTCATACAGAGTGAAGTGAGTTAGAAAGAAAAAAACAAATACCATATGCTAACACATATAAATGTAATCTAAGAAAAAGAAAATGTTTCTGAAGAACCTAGAGGCAGGACAGGATAAAGACACAGACATAGAGAATGGACTTGAGGACATGGGGAGGAGGAAGGATAAGCTGGGACGAAGTGAGAGAATGGCATTGACATATATACACTACCAAATGTAAACTAGATAGCTAGTGGGAAGCTGCCACATAACTCAAGGAGATCAGCTCGGTGGTTTGTGACCATGTAGAAGGGTGCGATAGGGATGGTGAGAGGCAGACACAAGAGGGAGGCTATATGGGGATATATGTATATGAATAGCTGATTCCCCTTGTTACAAAGCAGAAACTAACACACCATTGTAAAGCAATTATACTCCAGTAAAGATGTTGAAAAATAAGAATAAAAACAAAACAAAAAAACAAGATATAAGGATGTAATGTACAGCACAGAGAAAATAGTCAGTATTGTATAATCACTTTATGTGGAGTATAATTTATAAAAATATCAAATCACTATGCTGTACACCTGAAACTAATATAATATTTAACTCTACTTAACTAAAATAAAAATTAAAAAAACAGAAAAAGAATAGATACATGTATATGTATAACTGAGTAACTTTGCTGTACACCTGAAAATATCACAACATTGTTAATCAACTATACTCCAAAATAAAATAAAAAGTAGAAAAAGAAAAGAAAAGAAATACAAATGAATGAAAGGCAGACACAAAAGTGTACAAAACGTATGGTTCTACGATTATTATTATTATTTTTAATAACAAACTCATCTATGGGGTTTGAAGTCATAATATTGGTTACTCCTAATGAAAGGGTGATGGCTGGGATGGGAGCATGAGAGAGTTTTCTGGGGTTCTTACAATGATCCACATCTTGATTTGGGTGACACTTAAATGCATATGTTCAGTTTGTAAAGTTCAGATTCCACACTTATTTGTGCACTGTTCTGTACATATGTCATAATCTCACTTAAAAATTTAGGCAAAAATGTGACTTGACAAAATCCAACCAAGTAAGACAAGATTCAAAATAAAGAACTCAATAATAGGGTATCTAAGGAGAGAAATTCTTAGTTCCCACTGAATCCACTTAGGTACAGAACTAAGGCTAAACTACCATTAAAAAACAGAAATGTATCAACTGCAACAATCTAAATTTATATAGTAAAATTCAGTTTCCATTATTCTTTCACACAAAAACAGCTAGATAGATCTTCACCAAATTTAGATGGCATTATATATTTGGGGCAATCTGACTTCAACTATAGGCTACATGGTGTAAATTTTTTTATATATTTTATTTTTTTACAGTAGGTCCTTTTTGGTTATCTATTTTAAATATAGCAGTGTGTACATGTCGGTACTTGTATTATTATTATTTGAAAGATCTCCATGTGGGCAAAGGCTGAGCGAATATCACTGACCTCAGTTTCTCATTTTTTAGTACTTAGTAGCTGCTTGATAAACAATTTATTGAATAAACATTAATGTTTGTCATATATTTTTGCAGTTTTTATTGTTTGCTTTTAAATTTTATTTTGTTGATTTTTGCTACATATCCTTATCTCTAACTACATATATTTTGACATAATCTTTTTCCCTATGATATTTCATTGTCATGTATTTTTAGTCTTGTTTATTCCCAAAAGTATAAGCATATTTGAGGCCTATTTTATTCTAGTACTTTTGTGGTTTTATTTTTTAACATTAAGTTTTCCAATTCATGAAGAATGAACTTGGTGAAATTAGTGAAATAGGGTCTTGGTTTACATTTTTCCAACCACTTTTATTGACTAATCTGTCTTTTATATATAAGGTCACAGTTATATTATACTAAATTCCTATGCATACTGGATCTATTTAATAATTCTATAATAACTTCCACTAATCTGTTACTTAGGCTATCTTTCTTATAATTTTGATTTTCTTTACTTTGAATACATAACACAGTCATATGGTTCAAAATTCAGAAGACACCAAAGGGTATACAGGAAAATGTTTTTCCTATCCTGTTACCCATTACCTTACCAATCAAGTCTTATAAGCAAACAACTGGGGCCCTGACCATTCTTTTTGAAAAAATAGTATATTATAGGGATTGTTATGCATCTTACCTTTTCTAAAGCTTAACAATAAATCCTACTACGTCAGTACAAATGCATTTGTATTTCTAGCAGACATTGACAAGTGGCCCTCCATAGAGGTTGCCCTAACTTATGTAGTAGTTGCTATATTTTGTAGTAATTGTTTAGTAGTAGTTTTGTTTTGTAGTTGTTTATTCTATCAATAATGGATAAAAATGTCTACCTCCATCTTCTCATACATGTGCTGTGTCTGTTATTTGGTAGCACTGTATTTTTACCTAGGTTACTTTTAAATACCATTACATAATTAAATAGCAGATTTTTTTTTGAAAATTCAGAGATTTATGGGCTATGAGACATTTCTATTTAATGAAACATTTCAGACATAGGAAATCTTTTGAATTTTCATTTTAATTTAAGTATGCACTCATTTTAGTATCTGTAGTTGTTTATCTTGTCTACTTCTAGTATGATTTACAGATATAAAGATTAAATATGGACTGTCCATTGCTTAATTAATACTATCTAATACACATCTATTTCACACACATCTAATACATTATTTTTGACAATGCCTTAAATGTTTGAAATTTTGTGAGTTTCAACTCTAAAATTTAGATATGTTTTAGTAAATTAGAGTGTAATGCCAAAGAGAAAATGAAGAAAAAAGGTTATAAATCAAAGATCTTCCCAAGTTGTCTGATTTTTATCTCAAAAGGTACTTTTATCTCATGAGCAGAATATGAGAAGTGTCATGTAAGAAAAAAGTAAACAAACAAGTCTTCAAATAAATCCTACTCAGGACAAATAATAATTTGGCAATAATTACTAAAACATATGGTTTTAGTAATTATCATCGAATTGCAACAAGAAAAACGTGGAATGTATGGTCAAGTCACAACCAGTTCAGAAATGATTCCCTCTGACATGAAATTTTTCTAGTCCATTTTAAGATGTGTAATTATATTTTTAAAAATTCTACTTAACAAAACATTGGTAGCATACCATTTTCTAAAGAGAGACTTGGCCTAAATCCTTCTATCAGAATATACTCAGCCTGCTCAATAGATTAGAATTCACTTTGAGGATTATTTTCACTTTTAGAAAATTACATCATTTTGTATTATTTTACTTTGGTTTCCAGACATATCATACTCCTGCAAAGACTGAAGTCCAAAATTAAGGCATTGTCAGTACTGTACTCCCTCTGAAGGCACTAGGGGAGGATCCTCCCTGGCCTCGTCTTGTCTCTGGTGGCTCCAGGCTTCCCTTGGCTTATGGCTGTATCACTCCCATCTCTGCCTCCATCGTCACATGGCCTATTCTTTCTGTCTCTCCCCTGTGTGCCTCTTATATGGACATTTGTCATTGGATTTAGAGCCTGTTTGGAAAATCCAAGATAAATCTCATTTCAAGACCTTTAATTATATCTATAAAGACTCTTTTTCCAAAAAAATTAAAAAGTCACATTTAAAGATTCTGGGGCTTAGAATGTGAACATATTTTGGGGGGAGGGCACCTTCAACCCAACTGCACTCCTATTTTGATGTTCTAGAACTTTATAAAAATGGAATAATACTTATACCCATCTCTGTGTCTGGCTTCTTTCACTGTTTTCTTTTTAGAAAAGAAATCTTCACAGAAGACACTTCTGGAACATCTCTACAATTAATCTGGTTCCCTGTGAGACCAGAAGGACCTGAACAGAGCAGTGATGACTCCGTTTGTCCATGGATGATAAAATCTGGCAACTTCTACAGAGCACTTGCCAGTCCAGCCTTCCTATCTAGCACATCTTAGAGCAAAATCCTACATTTGCTCTAGGGATTTTAACCTGAGATTTCTCAGTTCTAGGAGAATTGGTATATAGGAATTGAACTCACTCCCACTAAACTGTCATATAAGAGTGCCTCCGAAGGAATCAATTGAGGTATAGCCTTGCTTTGAATAATAATATCCTCAAAGTCACAAATATAAAGAGACTCATAGCTCTAGATTCAGTCCTTTTCATTTACCTGAGATTCATTGTAATGCATTTGTTTCCTCCTCTTTAATGGATGGATATTGATTCCTTAAAATTTAAATTTTGTTTCAAATACATATTTATGATATCATTGTCTGCATTCAAGCAGGCGATTTTAAGATGATCTATAAGTATAACCATGCAAATCCATTGCTCAAGTGAATTCTGCCAAGATATTTCTCATTAATCTTGGGAACATTGCAAGTGCGTTTATTAATATGGAGGACTTTGTGTTAGAATGCCATGATCCTTTCTGACATATTAAGCCATTTTTAATTTGCTCTTACCATTGAAAGCCTCTCTTTCTCAAAGATATTAGATAACTCTAGGGTGTTAAGCAACATAAAGTTATTTAGGGGTGCAAGGAAGAACAGTAGTTATTAATCTTATGCAAACACCTAGCTAATTTTCAAAGGATCCAAGCACCACCACAAATGAGAAGATCCATGGACTATCTGGGGGGAAGATAATTTCCTGTGTATTTAATTGATCCTCTGTTACTTTTCTCTTGACAGGTATAGTTCACTAATGGAATTTGCCCAGTGCCACCATTATTAGAAATGTCAGTGTGACATTTGATTAATCTAGTCTACTTAGACTTGGAACACAAACCATGTGTTTATTCTAACAACATAATTAATTACTATTCCCTCTTTTTGTTTTCAATATATTTAACATTTCCATCTTTAGCCTATATGTGCATTATACCTTTTCAGTAGGTCAGGTCCATTCCATGGGTCCTGCCTATGAGATACCACAGACTGGTAGAACATCAGAAACTTGAATCAATTTTGTTACCAGTTTCATTTAAATTTTAATTGGATTTCTTTGGTGATTTCTAGTGCTAGGAATTGAGTGCAGGGCTTGATGACTCTCTTCGCTTTAGGGTTCCTCACTTTGGTTCTAATTTTCCATAGGCTCCTAAGAGAAACCACTTCTTAAACACTACTGTTTTTTTTTCAGCAAAGTATCCTAGTCTGCGATAATACTGTATAGTCTTATTCATTCATTCATTCAGTCTTTTGTTAGGTCATTCAGTCATCTAACAAATAATTAAAGGTAATAATAGTACAGTAGGGAATAAAAGAGACAAAGTCCCTGCCTACTTGAGCTTACATTTTAGTGAAGGGAGTAGAAACCAACTCAAGCCAAGGCCTATAATTGTGATAAGTGCCATGGAGTGAAAGGTAGCAGGATGAGGAGCTTGGAGGGATGAGTTGTTATGAGGAAGAGTAATTCTTTTATTATGTAAAGGTGGTCAAGATAGGCTTTGTGAAATGATGACATTTGAGTAGACATCCGAAAGCAATGAGGGAGAAAGCTGTGTAGATATCTTGGAGAAGAGCGGTCCAGGCAGAGGGTGAGCAAGCCCAGAAGTCTTGGAGGGGGAACATGCCTAGCACGGAGCCTGAAGAGGCCAGTGAGCACAAGTGGGATGGGATAGAGATAACTCAGATAGTTGGTGCAAGTCAGATCACGTAGGGTCTTGTAGACCACTGAAATATACTAGGTTTTACTTTGGGTGAATTAGAAAGCCACTGGAAGTGACCATGTTAAACTTAACCTGAGCCCTGTGTTCGTGGAAATCAGCAATGGTTCAAGAAATCCCTCTTCTTTTGTATCCTGGGAAATGGCTTACTGCAAAGAATGGCTTACTTCTCCTCATGACTAAGGTAAGACTCAGGGATGATGTCTTTGTTTACTTAGGGAAAGGCCAGATACTGACCCTCCCCATTCTCATTCCTTGTCTCATAAATGATTTGCTGAACTATTTGTCCCCTCTGACCAATTGGAACAAAATGTCTGTTGACCAAACTTTAAAGTTTCTCTCTTCATCACATGGACTCACCCCTAAGGTGAAACAAACATAGGAATTCAGAACAGTCTCTTCTTAATGATCTCTCCTGAAAATTGCTCACAAGGAAAGACATCTTCCGCTCAGCTGTCCCATCAAACTATCTGCTCATCCCACTCTCTCAGGCCTGACTCTTTCTTGCCTGATTTATTCCTTTTCAAAAAGAAAAGCCGTTTTCTGCTTGACTTTGATTTCTTTGCATACCTCATGGTCTGGGCTTTCTCCCTGTTTCAATAGCAGCCCCCTCCCTCTATAGCAGTATCCCCCTTCCTTTAGTGCAATCGTCTTTTTGAAAATTGTTTTTTCTTAAGTCCAGATTTGTTTTTTATTTGATAGAGGTTTTGAGCAGAGGAGGGACATGGACAGTGGAGGTTTATGAATAAAGGCTCAACATGGGTGCTGAGTAGAGGAAAGTATGTAGAAATGTATAGAGGCACAAGGGAGCTAGTGGGGAGATTACAATTTATTTGCATGCCAAGGAATTTTGCGAGGTTAATTATAAAACCTCCAGTGTTTGCTAAGAATTTGTCCTGCCTACAGGCTACGTTTAGTCCTCAAAAGTTAAATTTTTGTGGAGCTCATAGATAAATGAAGATTGCTAGGTGGAACAGGCAAGCTGAGTGACATGCTCACATAAGTCTCCTTTTGCCATATTTGAGATTGATGTTTTCAGTGGGAGGGCCCAGGGAATGATGTAAGTTAAGATGTACAACATGATGAACGTCCAATTTAGAAGAGTCATCTTATTCACCATATGTTTTTACTCAACAAATGTTTAGTAGATACCTCTTTTACAGATCCCAGGTTCTAGGAAACTGCAGTCAAAAAAGACCCACACTTTAGGGAGATATGTATTCTAGTTGAGGGATATGGATTCTAAATAACTAGTCAGTTTAAAAGAGGTGCAGATCGTGGTAGGAAGGAAGTAAACAGAGTTATAGAATAATAGCTGAGGAGGATGGGGACCAAATTTAAATTGGTTGGTCTGAGGAGACCTTTCGGAGTAGTGGACCCTGGAGCTGAGAAGCAGCTGGAATAGTTAGTGCGAAAGTTTTGAGAGGCCAACAATTGAATACAGTCCAGGAATAAGATGTAGGTCATTGTGGGGATCTGGAAGAAAGTGTGATGTGAGCTCCGGTCAAACAGAGGAACTGGGTCCAGATCCTGTGGGACCTTGTAAGACATGGTAAGGAGGTGAAATTTTATTCTAAGTGAGATGGAAAGCCAGAAAAATCTGTGAGACACTGATGCTGGAGACTCTTCTTCCTACTAGAATTTTCCCCGCCTGTATCTGCTCCCAGGAGCAGAGATAGTGAAAAAAAGTGTTGGGGGGTTATTTCTTGGTACCAACAACTGGGAAAAGAACACTGCTTTACACAAATGGAATAGTTACTTCAGTGAGTGTTATAACTCCTATTGAATTCCAGCCTAGGCCTATCAGATTCAGTTCTACACAAATATGGGGGAGAGATGGAGAAGGAAAGGGAAAGGTTGGGGGAGAGAAAATTAGAGAAGGGAGAGGGAACAATTTAAATAGCATGGTTCAGGTAAATTGATAAGATTGAAAGGATAAATGAATGATGTCGACCCTTTGAAAAGGAAGCATCAAGGATTTTAATGAGTTTTCAGCCTTGGTGAAGAAGGGAAATTCATTCTTCAGGTGAGTAGGTAACTGATTAGTGATAGTTTTGTATTAGTCTAGTAAAAGCAGTTGAAAGCCCTGGAGAAAGATTAAATAATGAAGAGTTGGAGGCCTGATAAAACACTATACAGGAGAGGATGAAAATAACCATAAATAGGAAGAACTGACAAGTTGAAATTTTGATTTATTTGTTGAAATGTTTTTGTTTTCTACTTCATAGCAGATTTCTTTCATGTTTGTCTTCTAACATTATTTTTTAACATCTTTATTGGAGTATAATTGCTTTACAATGTTGTGTTAGCTTCTGTTGTATAACAAGGTGAATCAGCTACATATACATACATCCCCATATCTCCTCCCTCTTGCATCTCCCTCCCACACTCCCTATCCCACCTCTCTAGGTGGACACAAAGCATGGGAGCTGATCTACCTGTGCTATGTGGCTGCTTCCCACGAGCTATCTATTTTACAGTTGGTAGTGTATATATGTCCATGCCACTCTCTCACTTTGTCCCAGCTTACCCTTCCCCCTCCCCCTCCCCATGTTGTTGAAATGTTTTAATCAGAAAACTCTTAAATAAATTAATTTCTGATTATGAGCTCTCTCCATAGAACTACATACTCACAATACTATAAATATAATATTTACACATGTTAATGGACTAGATTATATATTGCAAAACCATATATTTGGGTCATTCATGGGATTTTTTTCAACTGATTATATACAATTTTTGCTTTATATTCAGATTTAAGAACATAATCTTCCTAAATTAGAACTGCTAATTTATAACATTGTTGATAGGGAAAAATAAGTTTCAAGTTTTAATAAAATAATTTAATATACTTTCTGGAATTTGATTAATTTGTTAATTGGAAACCAACTTAATGTAAGTTATATATACATAATATAAATTTATTATAATTTCTAAAATTTATATATATACATACATGTATAAGTTTTAGGCTTGGGTAGCTACAACTTTTGAGTTTATTGGAATAAGATGCATTTTCCCTTTGTTGCATCTGAAAGAGAATGAAAGGATCCTTGTGGTTGCAATGATTATATGAAAAATAGTGGAATTATGAAGTCAGTGTTAGGTAAGTCCTCATGACCACCATTATTTGAAATTTCTTATGGAGAAAGGTGAGAGAAATACTTTCTGAAGGTGCATTTACTCTTTAAGGGCACTGGTTTGTCATTCCACAACATTATGAAGTAATTTTCTAAAAGGCACAGCCCTCTCAACATGTGAAATCCTAGAGCATCACCAAAAGCAAGTTTTGTCCTAGGTACACAGTAGGAACTCCACAAATGTATTCTGAATGGCTACAATTTGAGCAGCTGGTGCTGATGATTATGATTTAACTGTAACCAAAATGTCCATTATGGTTAATTAAATAAGCCTACTCTGAAATGTTCCCTTCACTTGGCTCAATGCAATACAATGCACAGACTTCCAAGGCATTGTGCAGACTCACTGCTAAGGTTCTTGCGCATATTGCAAAGCAAATCTATTCCTATTCATGGTGTGTCTTGGTATGAAAGCGACAGTAAAGGTGTAAACAACTGCATTAGCAGCAGTTACGAAACTTAAATATATAGCATAAAGAGTAATTGTTTTACTGTGGAGAAAATAATACGTGCTTTTTAATTTTTAATGTTTCTTTAGGATATGGGTGGAATAATTTCTACTTTTGTCTCAGTAGCACTTAGTGTAATCAAACCTATTTAATGTCACTATTTCTTATTATTCTACATCAATTAATGCACCTCCTTTGCTTATTAGCACATCCAATTCTCCCCTTTATACTCAGGTTGTAAATGAAAGCTGGTCTATGTAAATGGCCCAGAAAAGCAACACACAGAAGCATGTTAGAGGGCAGCTATCCTTAATATATATACATACCACATCATTGTACTCGGACCTAGCATGCAATACAATATAAGGGATCAAGGAAATTGAGCCAGATGACATGAGCACAAGACTATTGATTATGGATATCCTTGAGAGGCACATCTTTGCATGTGTGTAATGTGAATTACAATTATACTACTCTTAGGGCCACAGCCTTGGACAACCCCAGGGGGCAACCACTCAAAGTGTAATCCATGTGAATGGTTACCTCTGGAGTTCTACAGTGCATCTCCTGGAGCCGTATATGATAGCCCTGATATAGATAATGAACCAGTGACAGTATGTTGTCACTGGTGATGACTCTTCTCTCTCTTTCCTTTCTATTTCTTCTAATGTTTCCTCCGGGTTCTCTTCCTCCTCCTTTTTCTTATTTGTTTGATTTCCCCTCTCTATTAGACACAGAAGGCAGTAGAGGAAAACAAATTGAGAAGGGAAAGAAGCCTTCTACTGGAAGGGAGATATCCTAATAATTTAGTCACTTGGTGGTTAGGTAAATAATTCAGGTTAACCAGAAAGGGTTAAGCTAACATCAGTGAATTAGCTGAATTAAAAAATAAGTTTTACAACAGAATACACTT